>NW_026596101.1:2183985-2252118 GCF_907164565.1 Psammomys obesus | reverse complement strand
ACACACACACACACACACACACACACACACACACACACACACACACACATACACTATAAAATTCTTAGTTTTAAAAACAGACATTCTTTTAAAAAATTTTTTTAAGAAAGGTCTTTTCCCCTATTAGTGGACTTGGGGATGGGCATGCCTAAAGAAGGAGGTGGGAGGGTGGGATCGAGAGGGGAGGAGAGTGGGGCTTATAGAGGAATACAAAGTGAATAAAGTATAAATAATAATAATAATAATAATAATAATAATAATAATAATAAATAAAGGTCTTTTCTAAATAAAACTTTTTCAAACACCATTTCCAATGAACTGAACTGTCTCCTGGTGATCCAACATAAGGATTTGATGTTTCCCTGAAGACTGGCAGGCTACTTTTTTCTGTTTTGGTGGAGAACAAGCCTAATGAGAAGCTAGAAAAGCTGCACATCATAGTTAGGAGAAGGGGGCACATCAGGAGTATGCTGGGAAGGATGTAGGGAGAAGGGGGCACTTCAGAAGTGTGCTGCAAAGGACGCAGGGAGAAGGGAGCATGTCAGGGATGTGCTGGGAAGTACATAGGGACCAGGCCTTTAGGCTTCAAACACTCTGGTAGAGCCATCACCAGCATCAATAATGGTCTTTGCTACACTTCCCTGGGAGTGGAATGATTCCAGAGTTGTAGATAGCTTTCCAGGAAAAACAGAATGGAAGATCTCCAAGACCCAGAGAAAAAAAAATAATAAGAACAATTCCTTTTTTGGAAAGGAAGAGCTTCACACATGTAAAACATGGAGAGATGTGGATCTGTGTCTCCTCATGAGATGGTGACCCCTGAGGCAATAGATGGTTCCACTACCACCCAGAGAAGTCACAAAGCAAGAATCTTCCCTCACAAGTATCACTGGGGGCTGAGAGAGGGCACAAACAGGAGGAACTCCTGTTCAAGTCCCTGCACTCACAGAAAAAGCCAGGCAAGGGAGTGTGCACCTGTAATCCTACAGGAGCAGATGGAACGGTGGGGCTTTCTGGCTAGCCCATTTATCCAAATAAATGAGTTCTAGGTTCAGTGGGAGACCCTAACTCAAACACCGAGGTAGAGAACAGTCATAGAAAACAGTCCATGCTAATCGTTGACCTATATACTCAGGCACGTGAGTGCATGAGCACATTCGCACACACACAAACACATGCATGCACGAATGCACACAAAATTGCATGCGCACACATAACACCATACATCTCTCTCACTCACACACACATGCGAAAAAGAGGTAGCTAACTCAGTACTCCCCCAGGGTACTAATACACAAATGTGGGAAACAGGAAGACTGGAAACTAAGATACATGGAGAAGCAACCATGGTCAAGTGGAGTTCTCCCTTTCATTGTGTGCAGAAACTTTTCCGGTCTTGGATGACTGTTACAAAGCCATAAAACTGAACAGATTGGTCGCTGTGTCTGTGAAGTTCTTTCGTGGGAGACAACAGAAATGGATTTGGGTTATCTGAAACACAGAAGGAATGTATTAAAGAACACGGAGTGACTGAGCGTGAGGGTCGGAAGAAAACTAGAAGAAATGAGAAAGACTCAAGAGGCAGAGACCGGAGCATCTATGGTTTGAAAGCGAACTCTTAGGCAGTGTTCAAGATTCAGTCTACTTAGCCAGTCAGCAACCATGATCTCTCAACTCTAATAAAATTCTGTAGCATAAGCGATTGATGTTCCAGTGTTTCCCTCTACAGGGAAGGCAGGTCACGTTGCCCAGAAGTTTTCAGTGAGGGTGATTTGCCTGCTGGGAAATACTTGGCATTACCTGGAGACACTTTTGCTATCACACTTGAGGGACACTGATGGGTTGTCACCTCTATAAATATTGTAGCACACAGGACACACACTCTCTTCCTTCAGTAGCAACAGTGTGAAGACTGAAATCTTGATGCCGACCCCAACAGAGCATACAGGAGGCATCTACCTATTGGAAAGCCAAGGTTTGCGGTAGACATGCCTACACCCCTCCCACCCCCTCCACTCATATTTTCTGGAATCCCTGTGACCCTGGAGTCCCTGTTTTATTCCTCCACTTTGATTGTAATCATATTGCTTCCACCAGTTGCCATCCACAGCTTTCTTCAGAGTCCTCTGAAGTGGTCCTGGACCACTAGAGTCACTTGAGTGCCTTCAGAGTTGAGTTGGCCAGGAATTTACATGTACAGAGTGAGCCTGTGCCAAAGCAGGAAGCCCACTTTGTCTTGCCTCAATCCAGGCATGGGTGTGTGCCTGCCAAAGCTCCTCCCAGTGAGGCTGGGACTTCACCAAAATGATATATGTGTTTGGTATTTTATGTGCTGGTTCCTTCTACCAACTCTCCTTCCTTTCTTCCTTCCTCCCTCTCTCCCTTCCTTCCTTTTGCACTTCAAGAAAGTGTCCTGGCCTCCAACTGGCAATTCATCTGAAGAGAGGATGACCCTGAACTTCTGATTCTCCTGCCTCTGCCTCCCAAATGCTGGAAGTGTGGACATCTACCACCATCCCCGCTTTTTGTGGTGCTGGAGATGGAACCTAGGGCTCAGTGCACCCTAGCTAACACTCTACCAACTGAGCTACACCCCACACTCCCAACACATCCAAAATGGTCCATTTGTATCTGAGTCCCTTCTCAGCATGTGCCTTTAAGGAATTTGACCTGAGACAAGAAGTTATTACCAAAAACAGGGGTGTAGGAGATGATTGACAGATAAAACAATAGATGCTCACTATTTGGACTTTCCTGCCTTTATTTTCAGCTCTCTCCTGGCTCCACAACCAAGTGTCCAAAAAAGATACCATCTAGAACCAGACCTTCACTAGAACCAGATTCAGGGATCCATGGCAGAAGCTTTTTAATCATGTTTAAGCATTCAGAACAGGTTAATGATTTCTGATCACCACCAGCCCAAACACTAGAATCACCACAGACACTGTGCAGCCAACCTCATCCATTCAAGTGGCTGCAGCCAACTCACCCAGGGAAAAGCAAAGATGACAGAGTCAGAATCATACTTCAAGACCCAAGAGAGATGAAGGAAAGCAGAGGAGAAAACTGGTCAGTGGGACTGGAGTTCCCCAACATAATGGAACAGCATCAGAAGGTTTTGGTGACTGCTTCAGTAATGAAATTGAGGGAAGCTAGTCTGTGGATAAGGAGTTAGGTGTGTTGGGCAAGAAGTATAGGGCAGCAAAAGAGACTAAGCCATCTTCAGGGGGCCAGTGAACAAAAGCCTCTACATGAAGTGAAAGCAAAGATATTTAAGGTAACTTAGAGTGTGGGGGCCTCAGAATGCTCATTTGGGTCTGAGAAGGGAAGAAGGGAAGGTTTAAAATACTATTTACATCTTTTTGTTTCTCTGTCTTCTCTCATTCTGCATGGTAATGAGTTAAAAGGCTATTGTGATGATTAAGGGTACTTTCTTCAAGATGAAGAAATTATCTAATCCATGGATTAGACATGGCATTTAAATGTTTTCATGTATGTGTATGTGCCTACATGCATGGGCATATGCATGTGGAGGTCAGAAGATCACACTGGATGCCAGCCTCATCCACCATCAACCCTATTTTTTAAAACACAGTCTCTCACCAGCCTGGAAGTCACTAGTAAGGTTAAGCTGACTGGTTAAAGCACCTCAGAAACCCACATGGCCCTGCCTTCCAAATGCTTCAAGCATCCTTCTCTTGCTTGCAAGGCAAGCACTTTATGGGACGATCTATCTTTTCAGCCTGGATATTTACACTTACTTAAAACTTAAGACAACTTGAAACTCATCGGGTTCTACTTGCAGCTCAGTGACTTGGATAAGGAAGCCCACTCCACCCGACCTCCGAATCTTTGATAAACAGGGATTTTTCCAAATCTGGGAGTCGTTGGTCTATGGTGTAGAAAGAACAAGTCTGTGTGAACCTTCAATGGCGTCTTAAAGCCCAACAGCTGCATAGGCATACATGCCTCAGAGGGTCTGTGCTAACCCATATCCACCATCACGGCGGTCTTCTGCCTTCAGGAGAGTCTTCTGCCTTCAGTTCTTGGTTCTTTGGGGTCTGATTGAGCTACAGAGCTGTCCCAGCCATGATCATGACCCTCAGAGATCAACCTATATCAAGAAAGGCCTGGCTATTTCTGTACTGTGGACAGCACATCTGTCCCTCTACGGTCCAGGGAGACAGATTCCAGGATATTTTATAAATCCTGAATCCTGGCATACTTAAATCTCTTGTATAAGACAGGCAATATTTTCATGAAACCTATATGTCTTCCCATATACTTCAAATCATCTCTAGCTGGCTTAGAATACTTAATACAGTATAAATGTGCAAACAGCTGTTTCGCTGTCTTACTTAGAGAATCATGATAAGTAAAAGTGTCTTAAACAGTCCATATGGTTGCAGTAATTCTCTTATTTCTGATCCAGACTTGGTTGCCTCAGCATGCATATTCTGCAGACATCAAGCTCCCCGCCCCCCACTGTTTCTGATCCTCTCACTGGAATGAGCCATGCAAAACACCTCAGCCCATATTCCTTCCTGCTCATTCAGTGGAGTTGATGCCTAGCAAAGGAACAAAGCAAAGCTTACACATTGAGGGTTCTGCTTCTAGAAATCCTACATTATGACAGCCTGGTGCCTAGAGGTTTGGCAAAGCAGAGTAGGCAAAGCTAAAGGATGCCATGAGGATTTGATTGCAAAATTATGCCAATTAGTAGTAATACTAATGGCTGACAATTAGAGCGTACTAACCACATGTGTGATGTAGCCATATGGGCCTCACACATTAACTCATTGGAATACCTACACTACTCAGTATTTCAAGGACCATGAATAAGGTAAAGAAAAAGGCACAGATACCTTGAGCAACAGGCTTGAAGTCCCAAAAGTACACAGGATAAATGAGATCCAGATATTGGTAGTCTGCCTCCAGAGGCTATATTCTTTCTTATCCACTCATTCACACCATCACCACCCCACTAGGCTGAGGTGATTATCTGCCAAGCCTTCAGTTTCTTCTTTTATGGGATGTTTGGACAGGACAACCCCTAGAGCTCTCCAAAACCACTTGTTAGGTGTTCTTTCTTGGTGTATCCATAGCAACAGAGTGAGTAAAAGGATCAGACTGAGAACTCAGAGGTCACTGCTGTCACCATACACAGAAATCTTCATGCCACTCTGGGCCAGCTTTACAGAAAGAAAGGTGGAGGAGGGCTCTGGAGGAGGTTCCAATCCTGCTTCACACTCTTTGGAAGCAGGAGGAGACATTCTAAGCACCGTACTCCAACACCTCCTACATGATACAGAGAGAGACTCTCCCAGACTTCGCACTTTTGATCAGCCAGGCACTGGATGATTACACAATCATTTAATCCAATGGTGGAGGCTCAGAGAGTAGAGTCTCTTTCCCACGGCCACAAAGATGGTCACCAAGTCTGCATGGAGTCAAAGCCCAGTAGTTCCATGAGGACTCACCATCTCTGCTATGGTTTGCATATGGGTTGAGTTTGTCACCCAGGGTTTTTGCATGGAATGTTTGGTCCTCGAGGCAGTGTGTTTAGAAGTGGGGCCTAGTGAGAGGTTCTTAAATCACTGGACATATTCACCTATAGGACATGAAAATAGAGTTCAGGGAGTTCCCGGAGGTAATTATCTCAAGAAGGGTTTTAGAGATGGACAAAGCCCCTCTTTATCACCCCCTTGCTCTGACTTCCAGATTTGCCATGTAATCCTTCTCCCTTGCAGGTATCTCCACCACAACTGCATCACCATTAGTCAGGTCTTTTTCCCATTTATTGAATGAGCTGAAGAGATTAACTGAGGCTCTGCTCATAGGATTAAAACAGTGTGGAGACAAACAATGCTGGAAGCACAGTGCCAGAGGTGACAGAGTCATAATACAGAGTTATGGAGAAGGAGCAAGAGCAGAGGCAATGATCAAAGCAGTCACAGAAGCCATGAGGGTCATTTAAAAAAGAGGAGACCGAAGGGAAGAAGAAGGGAGGAGAGGGAAGGGTAGGAAGAGGAGAAAGAGGAGAAGGAAAGAGAGGAAGAAAATGAAAAGCTCTGAACCTCTTGTGAATCAGTCACTGCAACAAGCATGTCTTGTAGAATCAGTCCTCACATCTGTCTTGTTAGGAGACCTGAACTGTTATCCCCACTTTACAGATGAGCAAACTGAGGTCTGAGCTCAGAACTATCACCCTGTACCAAGAGGAAGTAGAGTGTGAACCTTGGTACCTCACACTCCCAGCTGTCTTGCTACGGCTGGCCATACAGCTGCTCCCACGGGAATGGCCATGTCCTTCCAGCTTTAAGAATGTTCATTCCAAAAGGCTTGCTGCATCTAATGAGTTGACCCTGCTGTCCTCTGAATTAGAAGAAAACCTAGAATTAACTTCCCCCAGATAAGAGCCTTTATAAATAGTTTCCATGGAATGGCCCCTGCTTTATTGGAAAGGTCAGCGTGAGACTGGTTGTCACCCAAATCTCTGTTGCCATTTCCTTTTTAAAGAACATAGCATACATTCTTGGGCAGGACTCAAACATTCCTACATTTTGCTTTCTTTTTAAAACTATTTATGGAAAAAAAAAAACCACATGATTATTGGAAACACTAGGTGGAAGCCCAGAGTTCCTTCTCTCTGTGTGATAAAGGCATCAAATGTCAGCCTTCCATGTCACCCTTGAAGTAGCTTCCCTCTCTCTTTTGCTGGTCCTAAAGCCCTCACAGATGCTCATAATGATATTTGAAAGCACAGAATGGATGGTTAGAGCATGATGGAAAGCACGCTGTGTAAACTGTTCCGTATGCACCTTGCACTGGAATCTCACTATGACCTTATGACCCAAATCATATATTAATCGTATTTACTGGAGGTATGTAGGTCAAGAGAATTCTGCCCTTATGAATGGATATCATAAATACATGGATGAATGTGTTATTAATAGGGTAGTTGTGTGATAAAATCAAAATCTCTGTAGCCCTCTTGTCCTCTATCACCACAAGAAGCCACAACTGTTAAGATGTTAAAGCAGGAAGACCCTCCCCAGATGCTAAGGACATGCTGGCTCTATTGCCTTGGACCTTCCAGCCTTCAGAACTGAGAACCATATGAACTTCTATTCTTCATTCACAGCTTGGTCCCAGGTATCTTGTTATAGCACTCTGAAAATGAACTCCATAAATGTAAAGACCTCTTTTTAAATTATTTTATTTTAATTTTTTTCTTCTTCACGATTTATTCATTATATAATTGAAGCCCCTCCCTCAACTTCCCTCCAGTGTCCCCCCTCCCCCCTCTTTCCCCCATCCTCTTCCCCTAGTCCACTGAAAGGGGAGGTTCTCCACCATTGCCATCTGTCCATAGCTTGTTAAGTCTCATCAGGACTGCCTGGATCCTTTTCCTCCATGGCCCGGCAAGGCCGAATCACCAGGGGCGGGTGATCACAGAGCAGCCAACCCAGTTCATGATAGAGGCAACCCCTGTCCACCTTGCTAGGGAACCCACATGAAGGCTGAGCTGCCAATCGGCCACATCTATGCAGAGGGTCTAGGTCCTCTCCATGCATGGTCCTCCACTGGTGCATCAGTCTCTGCAGGACCCCCTGGGCTCAGATCCTTTAGCTTTGTAGACCTTCTTGTGGGACTCCTGTTCCCTCCATGTCTCTCTATCCCCATCCCTCTCTTCT
Source organism: Psammomys obesus (assembly GCF_907164565.1). NCBI lineage: Eukaryota > Metazoa > Chordata > Mammalia > Rodentia > Muridae > Psammomys > Psammomys obesus. The sequence goes on along the minus strand of NW_026596101.1, from coordinate 2,244,421 downwards.
TCCATAAGACTCCCTGTGCTCTGCCCAAAGTTTGGTGATGTGTCTTAGCATCTGCTTCCATCCCCTGTTGGGTAGAGCCTTTCAAAGGGCCCTCTACAGTAGGCTCCCATCCTGTTTCCTCTCTTCCACCATTTCTGGTGTCTATCCTGTTTGCCATTCTGAATGAGATTTAATCCTCTATAAGGTAAAATACTCTTAAACACAGTCCTGTGTGAATTCTCAGCTTAAAGTCACTAGCTTAGGGAACCGCATGCATGCAGGGGCCTGAGGAGGCCAGAAGAGGGCATCAGTTACTCTGGCACTGGAGTAACAGGCAATTTTAGGCTACTATGTGAGTGCTAGGAACTCAACCCTTGTCCTCTGAAAAAACAGTAGGCAATCTTAACTACTAAGCCATCTCTCCAGTTCCTCATCTGAGAAATTTTTACACAACCCTAAATACACAAGCATATAAGTCTGCAGTTCAATTATCAATAATAAATCATAGAGCATTTTATTTTAAAAACATACTTTGGCATACATATAATTTTCACGTATATTAAAGATAGGATATGGAAAGTAGGTGGTAAGGGTGAAGGTATGAGGTAGAAGGCCTAAACTGTCTGTTGATCCAATAAAGATAATGAGGAAAGTCATTATTAGGGATCATACTCATCCTTTAGGGGGACGGATAAATATTACATGATTTATAATACATTGGATTAATTGTTGTTGGACTGAGTGAAATTGGTTAGTGATGAGACCTTTGGAAGAAGGAGATGAGATCGAGGGAAACATGATGATAATGATAACAACTGGAAGTCATTACCCCCATTGTTGTAAGGGCAATGAAAAAGGCAAGTAAGTTTTCCTTCATTTTGATAGCTTAGATTATTGGGTTTTAGTGAGTCTATAAATTCAGGAAGTGGAGAGGCCAGGTAAATTTGGAAAAAAAAAATTTTAATTGAAATAAAATAAAAGGTGTAACAGTTGAGGACAGGACAGTAATAATTCATGTAGATGTGTCTAGTTTTGGCATGTTATTGTGGAGAATCTGGGTCTCTACCTTTGCACACTAACGAGATGCTTGTTTATTTGTACAAGAATTAAGTCTTGGCTGAATATTTGAAGCTACAGGACAGGGGAATCGTCAATGTTCTTCATGATGGTCAACATCTTTATTTTATAACTGTTCATGCCTCTTTGCATAAAAACAGAGTGTGCAATGGCCAAAGTATGTATAGGGTCATTGCAGACATTGTTGGAAGTTCTGTCTTCATCCCAAGCCAAAATCCATTTAATGATTCGTTTATGTGGGACTCAAAAATAACTTTTAAAATCAAACATTTCAGCAAAATACAATACAAAGATACACTAAGTTGATGCTTACATGACAAAAATATTGGTAGAAAATATTTTTAAATCCATTGCCTTGCCTTACATAATTAAACCGTTATGCTTCTTAAGTGCAGAAAACTTTTTAGGTACAATATAAAACCCTGCAACTTATACAAAAGTCTTGCATCTGAGCAGAGGCCTGCCTTTCAGGCAGTATTCATTGCTGTCACATGAGATGATGGGCACACAAGGCCCAAAGTGCACATATTCTGTATTCAGAATCAAGGTTATAGTGAACGTGAGTTGTTTGATTTTGAAATAATTTTTGTTTGCTTGGCATTTTGAAGCCATTTAGTGTTGTCAAATTTGTTGTGACCCACCCTCCATGACACACACACATTCAGTTATGTTGCAACACACAGGAAGCTGGGGTACAGAGGATCTGTAGTAAATCAACTCAGTCATTCCATGATCCCAAGGCTGCCAGACTTTCCTCCAACTATTATTTTTTAGGTGGTGGGATTGAACCTAGAGCCCCATGCATGCTCAGCAAGCACTCTACCACTGGGCCGTAGACAAGCCATCTGTTTCATACTTTTTTTTTTTTTTTGAGACAGTTCTCACTACATTGTCTAGGTTGGCTTTGGTTCACTCTATAGTCCATATCTCTGAAATTTGTGATTTTCCTTCCTCAGCCTCCCAAGTATCTAAAATTACAGGTTTATACCACTAAACCTGGCTTCCTATGTTTTCACTCTATTTCCTTGCTGTGGTTCTGGGGTAACACACAAAACTTATAGTCATTAGATTTTTTCCTGCCTTGTTTTTCTTTCTGATAACACTCCCACCCACTTTCCAGTACCTTTTCATTCACACTCCATTAGGAAAAAAGTGGAAAGATGCTTCCTTTAATTTGCCAAAACTTGGTTTCAAAAAAGAAAGACGCAAAGCAAAGGATTGAAAACAAAACAAAAAAAAAACAAAAAAGAAAAGAAAAAACAAGTATCGAAAAGATAGGGTTACTTGGATACAGTCTACCACGGGGAATAAAGTTTGGCCTGGCCTGACAATGGCTCCGTGGAGAAGGCAGCACTGAGCATCAAAGTATCTGCGGATAAGGAAGCAGGCAGAAAGAGGAGAAAAGGACTTGGGTACCGCCTGCTCTCATGACTGTGTGCCTGGCATTCAGCAGGTTTTCTCAGTAGAGAAAGACATAAGCAAGGGCAAGTGTGAGCAGCAAGAAACAGAAAACTAGCACTCAAACTGGCTTCAGGAAAGAGTAAGTTATATTTAATCGTTCATATATTGGAGAAGCCCATGCTTGTATGGTTTCAAGCTTTGCTTTGGTAACATTTTGTTCAACAACAAACAATATTTGCAACTATGCAACTATGCAACTGCATGGGTGGTTTCATAAGATGACATCTAGTGACATCACTGCTGCCTTAATTTTTATAAGTGCACTCTATGACATTCACACAAAGATTGAGTCACCCCACAATGCATGCTTTGTATCCCCATTGTTAAAGCTATCATTGTTAAGCTATCTACTGAAAGAAAATAAAAACTTTCAGCAATGTCTCAGTCTCTTGATTCTGCTTTAAAGAAGTCAGTCCCGCAACAACTTCAGGCCTATCAACCTCAAAAGAAAGGGGATTTCTTCTCCATCTTCCAGTATAAGACCAGGCTCTATAGCCTCCCCCAGAATACCTGCTCATTCTTCCTACATAGGCTAAGTCTAATAAGGTAGTATTGGTCAAGAACAGGTCACACATTCATCAGATCTGGCTCATAATGGCCCCCAATGACAGACAAGAGAAGAGGCAGGCTAATGAGAGACAAGGTAGAGGAGATCATATGACAACAGCTAGGACTTAGCGGGGCTGGAGGTGAGCCGTGACTTGGCTGTGTCACTTCCTCTTGATTCCTGGTGATTTTTTTTTGGCAGGTAGGAGTCAACTGAGAAGTCTATGCAAGTCCATCATCTCCTCTCTCTGCTAAACAAGAATCCATTCCAAGAATGGGAGACTGGGAGCAGGCTGGGTGGATGCAAAAAGACATCATGTTTCGTTAATGAGAGCTGACAGTCCTGAGATGATCTCAGTGGAGAAAACTTACCCCAACCTAAGTAGGCTGTTAATGAAGTTTTACTTTCCATGGCCCCAGTGAGCAAGAGAGAGAGAGAAAAAAAAAAGGCAGCATGAAATTGTATCCTTTGCTTAGAAGGTCACAAGTCCAGCTAGGGAAGGTTGGGGTGAGGCCACAGCAGCATAAATGCAGCAGGCACGTTGCAACAATGACTGGCATAGTCAAGCATGCCACGATGGCCTAGGGCTTGGAAAGGAACGGGGTTGAGTGCCTGAGTGGTTTTGTGGAAGAGAGAACCCACACGAGGTGCAATCATGACCCTCCTGTGTGAGTCTACAGGAGACAGAACATACCCACACCCTCTGCAATGGTCACATGATGAACACAGGAGCACATGTGCCATGAACACTGACTAGGGCCTAGATTCTGGCCCCAAGCTCCCCTTTGCCCTTGTTGTTCAACACGTCTGTTTCCTGCACCACTTTCTCAGAATCCATCTTCAGATCCCAACTTGAGTGTTCCTTTGTGAGAGAGGTCAGGCCCACCACGGACTCCACAAGGCCTTCTGTATTATTTACCTTTCTATCGCTGTGATAAAACACCATGGCCAAATAAACATAAAGAAGAAAGGGTTTGACTGGGCTTATGATTTCACAGGGGTAGAATCCACATGGCAAAACAAAAAAAGCATGGGAGCAGGTGGCTGGAATGGCAGCTGAGAGCTCAGATCTCTGACTACACACAGGAAGCAGAAAGAAGACTGGGAATAGTCTTTGAACTCTGAAAGTCTGTCCCCAGTGACATGAGAGTAGATGACAGAGCACACATCCTGGAGATAGACATCCCATGTTCAACCTTTGCTCCAACACCTGCTAATGTAGCCTTTCAGAGACTGTTTCTTCATGTGTAAATGGGCATAATAATAACACCAGCTGCCAGCATCCCTCTGAGAACTAAATGAGACAAACTGTTTAGCTCCAGCACCTACTACTACATGACATTAATCACAGCCATGTCTGCAGCATCAAGGTTAAGTTCCTCAGTGGACAGATTACAAGCTCTTTCTCTTTACCTTCTCCTGACCTGACTTTGCCTCACACATAGCACATACTCAACATATGAGCACTGAGTTAAATTGGATGCCGCTCTAGCACCACCCAGGCATTCCATGCCTTTTACATATCTCCTTGTCTATAGATATCCTGAGAAAGCATCTCCACGTGGCTCACGTCATCCACAAAAGAATTCTAAGGAGATGCATGATCAGCCATGAGAATATAATCACACTCCACGTTCCCACGGAGAAATGAATTCTTTTCCATCAACTTCTATCCTGAGCCCTCTGCCCTTCAGCCCCATGTTTGTTAGTGTGAACCATCAAGAGCAACTACAAAAGACAGGCAGGAAATAACACTGGGGCGGTATCTCTCAGATGGGCACTTCACAGGCTAAACTTAAGTTTTCTTAGAAAACACAAGACCTAATGTCTTACCCTTTAGGTGCCTGGAATTGCCAACACCTCCCTTCTCTAGCTTCAACAACTGTGTCAAGCTTCAGATCATGACCATGGGCCATAGAGGAGCCAGATATCCTAACAAAATATTATTTGCTTTCCTAGTTTCTGGTGCGTTCGACAGGAGCCTTCAGTTGTCCCAGAGGCCAAGAATCCTAATTAGTTCTTGTTCCAGCCCATAACATCACCAGAACCCCGGAACTAATCATTTTATCAGACACCTAGGTTGGGTCCAGCATCACCAGCATCCTGACTCTGCTTTCCTTATTCTGACATTTATGAATGTGTTTCTTTTTAAAACTGTGTTTTGGTTGGAAAGTGCTGTATGTCCTGCTGAAGTCTTCCAGAATTTACTGGCACCTAAGGAGGCCCCTTAAAAAGTCAATGGAAACAAATGAAATATACCTGCAGTGGATACACTTGACAGGCAGGAAATGAGATGAACAACATCAAGCAAAATGGGGATGGAAGGGGAGGGGCAAGCGGTGACAGTCCTTAGGTTTCGAATGTGCCACACGGGGACCACTCCTCATTCAGCAAGTGGTTGTTTACTTGTCAGTGTCCTCCATTCCATGGATTTTAGGCATGCTTACACACTCAATGGGAAATGGAAGAAATAGGTCATTGAGACCTTTCATTTTTCTCATTCCTCTCATATAAGCATGAAATTAAAATGCTGCTAAGTTAGGGCAGCCCAAGGATAGTTCAAGCCCGCATTCTGGCCATTTTCTCTTTGCTTGATGCTGCTTTCTGCTCTCGCAACAGATGAAAATAGCTTTTTCCATGGCAATGCCACATAGAGAGATAGCAGGTTTTCTTAAAAAAAAAAAAAAAAAAAGGCCATGCTGTTTATCTTGAATCCAAACCAGACTCTCCACTTTTCTTTCTTTCATCCACAGTCACACCAGTGTTGGCAGGTTCCCTCAAGGGCATGTGAGGCTGCTTTCCCTTTACCAAAAGATTTGGTTTCCCTTCTCCAGCTCTCCCTATGCTGGTCCTGAACACATTTACAAATGCTTTTAACATTGGGTGCACAAGGTCATGTTCCCAGCCTACTGTTCACTGTTCCCCACCATTGCCCTGGCTCCCTCTGTATCAGTGGTTCAACCTGAGGGTCACAACCCTGTTGGTAAACCTCTATCTCTAGAAATATTTACATCATTATGATTCATAACAGTAGAAAATTACAGATATAAAGTAGCAACAAAAATAATTTTATGGCTAGGGGTCACTGAAACCTGAGGAACTATACTAAAGGGTCACAGTATTAGGAAGGTTGAGAACCACTGCTCTCACCTTCATATCCTGCAAGACGTCCATGCTAACACCACCGAGCTGTTCAATATAGGCACATAAATGTATTTAGCTTTCATGGCAACCTGATGTTTTATACAGTCAAGTCCAACCTGACTTCATCACTACATCCATAAGCTGACATATGTGCATACAGAAACATATATACATGTGTGTGTGTTTTCCCTATCACAGTAGCTGGAAAATAAAGTCAGATTTTACTGAGGACCTAAGGAGAGAACTAAAATGGGATATTGTTTCTCTAATGTACTTTACAAACATCTCTCAAAAGAATTAATCAGTTCTCAGAGTTCACAGGATACCTGAAGTGTGTCTTTCCTTCTGTTGCAAAACTGCTGACTGGTTGAAGTCAATCCTATCTCTTCATCCCTTCCCCAGCCCACTGAACACAATGAAATCTGGGGACCCAGCTGAGATATTTTCATGACATGGATCATTAGGCAAAATCTGACAATTCATCATTCCTGGTTAGTTCAAGATCAGGGAGAGGCAGACACTGACCTCAGTTCATCAGAACAGAAATGCTCCAAATGCACACCTGACATCATCAGCTACATGAGAAAACATCTAGGCCCTCTTTATAGAATACTCTTCCACACTGTCTGAGCGATGTAATTTGTGAGGTTTCAAGAACCAAGCAGAAAATAAAAGCACTACTGAGAAACTTTAGACATTTCAGACACTTTGTTGTTGTTCAAAGAGGAAATGGAGGTAGAGTGTTGGTTCCTCTGTGGTTCAGTGTTTAAGATTTACATAACCCATACCATCTAGTACACACATGCACATTCTAGCACACATACAAATGTATCTTTAAAAAAACAAAAGAATCACTCCTCATCAAACCTCTCTTTGTAACAGACAGAAACCATCACAAAAAAAAATCACAGCCAATCAAAATGCAGGGTCATGGATCCCAGTCCAAGAGAATAGATCTACAACACAACCCCTGCACCCAAGGCTTGGTGGTCATGGCTGAAGAGTGAGCAGAAGAAATGTAATAGCCAGAAGAACAGTATGCTGTGAGATTGTGTCTTCTAGGAATGTCAGAAGCTACACCCATAAAGTCTCACCAAAATGACTGCCTAAATATGAGCCAAATACAGATAATAAACAATAGACATGTTAATATGGACAGGGGCTAGGGAGCTCAGGAGGCCTTAAACCCACATAAGAACCACAGACAACTAAGGAATTCTGAGAGTGAGAGAAACAGTCTTCCCCAGACAAATTGGCTATCCAAGAACAAATGGTCATCCCCAAAATAATACAAGTAACAAACAATATGAAGACTGAGCAGGTTGTATTTTTGCATTAGTGTGTGTATTTATACACAACAATTAATGAAAGGGAGCAAGGAGTAGTATATGGTAGGGTTTTGAGTGAGGAAGGGGAAGGCAAAATGATGTAATTATATCATACTCTCAAAAATAAAAGAAATAGCTAAAATAAATGACAAAAATAATTAGCTTGTGGTTGGCTTTGTCTTCTTTCCTCTTTTCTAAGAGGAACTGCTCCTCCATCATCCTGAGGCCCAGAGCAGAGATGGTGATGGGTAGAAATACATCTAACTCATATAGCTATATAGCATTCTATTCTGTAAGCCATTCAAATTTCAAGGTTATACAATACCTGGCTCAGTTAACGGATAATTTGACACAACCTAGAATCATCTGGAAAGAGAATTACAGTTGGGAAATTGCCTAGATCAGATTGGTCTGTGGGTATGTCTGAGGGGAATTGTCTTGATGGTTAATTGATATAGAAAGACCTAGCCCACTGTGGGTAGCACCATCCCCTAGGTGAATGGTTCTGAACTGCATAAGAAAACTATCTTGGCATGAGGTTTCCTGCCAGCCTGCAAGCAACCCTTCATAGTTACTGTTGTGTGTCTTTGGCTGTGAAATGAATTCTTTGGTCAAAAGTAATGATGCAGCTAAGAGCAAATAGGCCTGCCTTCCAGTTCCTTCCTTGGTTTCCCTCAATAAAGAACTGAACCTGGAATTGTAAGTGAAATAAAATGCTTCTTCTTCAAAGTCTTTGTGTCATATTTGTCACAATAATAGAAATGAGGTTAGAACTTCACATCTACATAATGTAGTGTCAGCTGACAAATGGACTCTAATACGCATCTGGTTTTTTTTTTTTTTTGCAGTGCCCCAAATGTCAAACAAAAAGATTAACAACCATCTCTTAATATAAGCATTAACACCTTATAGTATCAATTACATTATTATGGTGTTTAAAAGTCATTAATGCCTCCCACTTGCTCTAGTTTGGTAACAAAGTCTTCCAGGACCTGACTCTGGCTTCCTCACCAATCACTTCTTATTCCACTTTCTCATTTGCATTCAATGGTCCATCATTGAACATAATCTTCTCACTCTCAAACAAGTCATGTTATCTCTAACATGCCTATGCTCCTACTTGAAATTCTGTGGATGGCCCACCTTCATTCTCCATTGCATTATTCAAGTGGCACTTCTTTGTTGAAGCCTTTTGTCATCCCACAGTAAGAATTATGATCAGCCCTACTTTTTAGGTGAATTCTTTGAAGTATGTATTTTCTTTCATAATAATTTGAAATACTAGATTCATTAGATTCAAGTATTAATAATTTAAAATATTAGTGTTTATAGGGTTGTTTAGTGAAATCATTTCTTCAGCTAAACCATATGTTTCCTGGGAAAGGGGATTCCATCAAATTTTCCTACCAACTAGATCAATTACTTAAACATGGTAGATATTTATGGTATTTGATGGATGAAGAAATGAGTAAACTGTGAATGAAGACCTATTTCTAATATTCAGCTCTTTGAAAGACCTGAGGGGGGAAAAAGTAGCTATTTCCACTAAGCAAGAATTCAGAAAACTTTTCTCATTCAATCTCATAGGTCAGAAAACTCAAGGCATCATATTACTCTCACTATTTACATAGGAACCTCTGCATGTCACCTCATCCACTTAGGCCTTCTGGCCATGCAGATGAAGAAGTACAATTCAGAACTTCTTTGAACACAGTCTCTGGACCAAAAGCTTTTAAGAGGAATGTTAATACTCTATAAGCAGGACCGGTTTTCCACATCTCACAGTTATAACACACTCATGAGCTAAAATGGACTGTTCGTGTTTTGGAATGTGTGCTGATGGTGCCCAGAAATGGAGTACTGGATGCTATTTTCTCTCAACAGCCGACTATGGCTTTGGGCGTCCCAGGGGCATGGTCTGAGCAGTTTCATATAAACAACCCCAGAGGCCCAGAGCAGGACCCCTCTGTTTTTCTAGGCCACTGTTCAAGACATTGGCCGTGCCACTGTTCTTATGGACAGAGGTTAGAGAGCAAGGGCTGGGCCAGCTGCCTCAAGATGCTCTGTGATCAGCAAGACTCTGCTTGTTGTTTCACAGAGTTATCGGCTGTGTCTTAGAAAATAACCTGATCAAAAGTCACAAGACAGGGGATCCCAGGTGTAGTTAAGATGTTGCCATCAAAGAGCACATCATCTCTGTTCTTTGGGTTCAAATCCAGGCAATAACTAGTGATGTGAAGTTGGACATGGCACAACACTTCTGTTAGTCATATTATCCTCAAATAGGAGGTGAGGGGCTAGGGAGAGGGCTCAGTCAATAAAGTGCTTGTCTTGCAATATGAGGACCTGACTTCAGTTCTCAGACACTGTGTAAAACAGTCAAGCATGGTAACATGAATTTGTAATCGCAACACTTGAGAGGTCGAGATGGGTGGATCCCTAGGTTCACTAGTTAGCCAGTCTTGCCAATTAGGTGAGCTTCTGGCCAATGAGAAACCCTATAGAGGAAACACACACACACACACACACACACACACACACACACACACACGAGGCCTATTAAACGATGCAATTTTCAGGCAGCACCCACCATGTAGCAGTCTCTCGTTGACAGTTCACATCTCTCCACTTACGTTTGTGACTTTTTTCATGGCTGACAGCAGCAATTTAAAGGATATATGATTTTGGCCTACAGTTTCAGAAGGAGTAGTTCATGATAGTAAGGAAGGCGAGGGAGCATAGAGGATCTGTCCGTGGTGGCAGGAGCAGGTGGTGTCCGCATGTTAAACCTTGGTAGACCAGAAAGCAGAGACTTCAAGCCAGTGCAAGAAATTGATATAACCTTCAAGGTCTATCCCCAACAACCCACTTCTTCTAGCTAGCCTCCACTTCTTAAAGATCCAAAGATACCTCAGACTCAAACCATCAACTATCCCTAATCCTTCTTCTGATCAGGCAGTGGATCAAATCCTTAGCCTATGTCTTTATAATTAACAGGATGCTCTAGTTTCGTTCTCCTGCAGTGAAAATACACTGATCAATGAAATCGGGGACGATGATGTTTCTTTCAGCTTACACTTTCCAAGTCACTTTTCATAATCAACACAAGTCATGACAGGAACCCAAGGAGAAGCTGAAAGGAAACAATAGAGGAATGCTGCTTACTTGCTTTCTCTCCGAAGCCCACAGTGGACTGAGACATCCTACTTCATTTGGAAATCAAGACAATGCTCCACAGACAGGCCTATAAGCCAACCTATCTAAAGCAATTCTTCAGTTGAGGTTCCTTCTTCCCAAGTGACCCAGGTTGTATCAAATTTACAACAATAACTAACCATGACAGAGCCTGCATCTGGACCTCAGGCTTTTACCCAGACTTTATCGAAAGAGACCAACTTTTCTGTAAGTATGACAGTTAGGGGTGAACTCCATGAAAATCAACATAACATGGTAGAAATTACCAAATAGTAATTAATGGCCACCTCTGTAAGAGCATCTCCCAGCAGACAGGCACCCAAGTGCATAATTTACACTCCTGTTGACAGAAGCACCTTAATAAATTGCTTATCTTTGTAACTACATTAATAGGCATAGTGATGCCTTCATCAGTGTGTGTGTGTGTGTGTGTGTGTGTGTGTGTGTGTGTGTGTACTCAGATGTCAAAGATCAAGCTTGGATTTCATTCCTCAGGAGCTATTCACCTTGGGGTTTCTTTGGGGGGGGGCAGGAGGGACAAGGTGTGGTGGTTTATATCGGATGTCCATATAGCCAGGGCCATTTGATTACCTGCTATGCAGTCTGTGGCACTATTTGGGTATATGTGTGTGACCTTGCTAGAAGAAGGATGTCACTGGGGGTTCTAGATATGAAATGTTCCCCAAGACTCATGTGTTAAGCACTCAGTCCCCACTAAGTGGAGCTGGTTTTGGAGGTTCTGGAAATGTTAGGATATGGGGCCTAGGCGGAAGAAGTAAGTCTCTCTGTGATCCCCAGACCCATCCTCATTTTCTGATTCCTGTTAACTTTTAGATAAACAGCTTTCTCCTCCATAGGTTCCTACTGCCATGATGTCCTTGCTTCCCACAAGTCCAGAACAAAGAAAATAGAGAACTACAGACCGAAATCTCCAAAACTGTGAGCAGCATTGTGCCTCTCCCCCTTTATGTTATCTCCTTTGCCGGGTTCTGTAACAATTTACTCAAGGATTAAAACTTTTCATCTTGGAAAGAAGCTTAATAAGACACAAAATGTTTACACAGAGGTGACATAACAGGCTGTTCTAAGGGGAGGTGAAACATTCTACCCTTGAAGAAGGCTCCCTAATCTCAGGAAGTAAAGAATTCAAACACTTCAAGAAGTTTCTGAAACTGACTAGATTCACAATGCCCCTGCCCTTCAAGCATATACAAATAGTAAGAACTGCTGAGGAATAGTCTCTGGCAAGCTGAGCTGCCTTGGAGAGCTGTTCTGTCTAGCAGGGGCTCAGACCAGCAGATCAGGAAACAGTACTCTCCAACCTGTTGAGCTGACAGCAGACTGAGCAATATGCTCTAGGGTTATAGCTTTCATGAGCCATAACCCATGGGGTAGGTTTTGATGATGCAGCAGTCCAAGTCATGTCTGCTCACTTGAGTAACTCCTCACCCATATACCTGGTAAATCACCCCAAGAAAACTCATTGGTTCAGCAAATTGAACTTTGTTGGTATACATACTGAGATCTGTCATTGGCTCACCACCTGGAATGAGTAGACATTTGTTCGTGTGTCCAGAGTTAACTGGTTTAACCTTAAGGGCTTTGTAGGAGGTGCTTTCCTGATGGTCCCACTTTACAGATATGACAACTGAGGCTTATGGAAGCCATGTGATTACACAGCACAGAGGGGCAAGTCTAGCTGATTCTAACTCCAGCCATTGTGTTCTCAGTCATGTTGAGAGACTATGTTTCTATGATAGCCAATATTTGTTTCAACTCTCAACACAAGATCTGACCCTTCCTTGACCCTGGGAATTTAGTGGCACTTTTTCCAAATATTTATGGCTAGTCTAAAACTTCACCATGGCAGCAGAAGCCAGCTTGCACATGGGTCCAGCATGTGTAGTTATTCAGTCACTGAAATTCCAATTGTCTCCTGGGACTTTTCCTCAGAGGCATTGAGTGTTGATGGCTGAGTTCTCGAAGAAGGCCTAGGCTAGTGTGTGGGAAAGATCTACAGAGTGGCTTTAACTTTGCATGGTGTGAGTCTGCAGTATTTCCACATAAAATAAACTGATAACTGTTTATCAAAGGACCAGTTTCCTATCCCCCCCTTTTTTTGTTTTTCTTATTTGTACTCTTCTATGGTAGGGTCTTGTGTCATCCAGGCCAGCCTCAAACTCACTATGTAGCTAGCTGAGGCTAGCCTTGAACTCATGGTCCTTCTGCCTCAGCCTCTCAAAGCCTTGACTTACAGACATGTCCCGCCACACACAACTAAAGACTGAAACCCACAGAGTTTTCAACCCACAAAGTTAGGAAGAAACTGAGATAAGCTTACATGTGATCTGATTCCAAACACGTCTCCAGCCCCGAGCCCAAGCCCATAGCATCATAACAGAGATCTGTAAAGTTCTTAAGGTCTTCAGTCTTTTGCTTAAGTGCTCTAAATTCTGTTCCTCATGAAGTAGCCACAGTGGGCTTAACCAAATGTAAATAAGATCACACTGCACCCAGCTGAAAAGCCATCTCCGTGCTCTTTAGTGCAGCCCTTAAAGCTTGTGAGACCAGCCCTTGCCTGTGTTCTCAGCATCCTCTAGCTCTCCTTAGTGTCTCATATTCCAGACAGCCAAGTTCTGGCTCCTCAAGCAGAAAAAATTATTGTCTCCTGCCTCATATCCTTTCTACTTCCTGCTCCCCTGCTTTCAGAGAGACTTCCTGGATCACTCCATTTAAGGCCCTCTTCTTGCTGTTGTATCTATAATTTAGAATAGCATGAAACTAGCCACTTGGTATGTTTCTTTGCATGTTTATTGTTCTTTCATCTTCTAGAATGTAAATTCCAGGAGAGTGGTGACTTTGTATGGCTCACAAGTGTCTAAAAACAAAACAAACAAATAAACAGAAACCAAAAACAAGAGAATGAACTGGAGGAAGGGAAAAAAACGAGGGAGATTTAAACACTATGACTTGTGGGGAAAGAAAACAATAATTTTCTTTTTTTTTTTTCACAGTTTGTACTCCCAAAGTAAAGGGGGTGTTTGGTGAAAAGAAGCCACCGATGATCTCCAGGGTAGCAGGTGACCTTCTTTCTATGCTGTTCTTGGAATGCACTATAAGCATCTTCGGAGTACCAGCTGCTTGGGCAGGAACTTAGGGCAAGTTCAGGGCACTGCCTGGTGTTCCAGCTCAGTGAGTTGAGCTGAGTTCTCTAGAAGCCCTATTGTGGTCCTGAATCATGCTAATCTTGGATCAAACTCTAAGAGCAAGTTAGGGTTGAAGTTGCCATTCATCTACTCCAGGTCAAATTCAGTAAAACACTTGCAATGACCCTGAGGAAACATTTTCATTCTGTATAAGTCATTCAAACCAGTGTCCTGTGATGGCAGCCTCCAGACACCACACATACTTTTTAAATGAAGGTGGCACAGATGTAGGACAGATCCAGGAAAAAGAAATAAACCATCAGGAATAGTCAGGGGACCCACATCCTTCCTAGAAAGTCATTTTTATATGGCTCCTCATCTCCATCCTGAGCATGGAATGCTTGCAGTGGACATCTATGGGGGTACCGCAACGACACTCTGGGTTCTAGTGCCTTCTGAGAACAAGGGCAAAGGAAACCCAAGACAAGAAGAGAAGAGTTCTCTGGACAGAGTGGAGAAATGGGGATAATTACAGAATCAACAGAAACGTGTGAGAAAGGAAGAGCATGTGTTGGAACCAGATAAAGATGAAGTTAAAGGGGGAGGGGCGGGAACAACAAGATGGCGGCGCCAGGAGAACAGGGCATCTGAGGAGCAGGACAACATTCCTGTAGAGCGACCAAGAGACTGAACTCTGGGCCCTAAAACAACAGCGATCGTGTTTCCCAGGTAAGAGGAAACCCCCACAGCATGGGAATCAGTCAGGACCGGTCTCAGGTCACCCAGCCAGAACCCAGAAGAGATCCCGGGTCGTGCAGGCACTAGGTTGCCAGACCAGAGCCACATGCCTGCGTATCCTGATCACCTTCCCAGGCTGATCGGTGGGCACAAAAAAACACCACAGACCGGAGTTCCTGTCGCGAGAGAATCCACAGGGAAGGAAGGAAACGATTCTGACTTGGGTCACCCAGTCCTTCCCAGGAAAAAGTCACGCAGACCTGCAGGTCCAAGCCACCATCACTGAGCTGTGCTCCAGACACAGGCACAGTTTCTGCGAGCCAGCTCTTCAACTGTGTGCCCCAGGGCAACAGAGACTGTGTGTCACTGTCAGGAGAAATACTCACAGGAAACTAAGCAAAGAGGATAGACTTAGGCCACCCAGCATATCCCTGGAATAGGTTCCACAGACTGGCCCAACCCAAGGACCTGCTGTGTACCAGATAGCCTGCTGTTACCAGGAAAGCAGTACCCACCCACCACAGACTAATGCTTGGGACTGGGACACAGAGCCCCAACCTCAGACCTACAAAAGCCCAGAATCGCCAAGATCAACACCCAGATATGGTTCCAAGGGGCAACTAGTTATCCCTAACAAAACTGACCAAACCAAGGGACACACAGGTCACAGCAGCAGATCATTAAATTTACAGCAAGAAACCCAGAAGCAGGGCAGCTGTCTTCAGGACATTCCTGGGTGAGAGGAGAACCCTATTAACTAACAAAGACCACAGTTACTACTCAGGTCTCTATCCCTGAGGGGAGCAGCGGCAACTCCTGAAGAACGACAGCCATCCAGTGACTATACCCATAAAGCTGAGAAGACTTCCCTCAAGAAAAACCAGCTTTCTGCCAAGGGGATTCTCTCCACCACAAGATTCCCAGGAACCACCAGAAACTAACCCCAAACACCTAAGATAGCCCAATGGGTAGAGGCCAGCATAAAAGCTCAACCAACAAAACACAGAGGAATATGGCATCTCTAGAACCCAGTAATCCAGGGGCAAATAGCCCTGGACACCCGAGCATAACTGAAATCCAAGAAGATGATCTAACAATTATGCTCATGAAGATGATAACAGAGGAAACAAATAAAATACGTAGAGACCTAGAGGAAGATAAACTCAAACAAAATATGGCCATCTGTAAAGAAACAGAGGAAGTTACAGCCAAACAGTTTGTGGCCTTTAGAAAGAAAATGCTTAAATCACTGAATGAAATAAAAGAAACAGAGGTTTGTTCAAACAAACAACTGAAAGAATTGATGGAAAAACAGGAAAATACAGTCAGACAAGTGAAGGAAATCAACAAAATGGCTCAAGATCTGAAGATAGAATTGGAAAAATTAAAGAAAACACAAATGGAGGAAATTGCAGAGAGAAAGTACTTAGGGAAGAAAACAGGAACTACAGAGGTTAGCATAACCAATAGATTACAAGAGATGGAAGAAAGAATCTCAGGTGTGAAAGATACAATGGAAGAAATAGATGTATCTGTTAAAGAAAATGTTAAATCTAAAAAATTCCTGACACAGACCATCCAAGAAATTCAAGACAACATAAAAAGACAAAACCTAAGAATAATAGGAATAGAGGAAAAAGAAGATTCCCTGCTCCAAGGCCCAGAAAATATCTTCAACAAAACCATTGAAAAAAATTTCCCCAACTTAAAGAAGAGGCCAATAAGAATTCAAGAGGCCTACAGAACACCCAATAAATTAGACCAGAAAAGAAAATCCTCCCGCCACATAATGATCAAAACAATAAGTATACAGAACAAAGAAAAAATACTAAGAGCTGCAAGGGAAAAAGGCCACGTAACATATAATGGCAAACCCATTAGAATCACACCTGACTTTTCAATGGAAACTATGAAAGCCAGAAGGGCCTGGACGGATATCATGCAGACCCTAAGAGAACACAGATGTCAGCCCAGGATACTATACCCTGCAAAACTCTCAGTCCTCATAGACAGAGAAAACAAGATATTCAATGACAAAAACAAATTTCAATAATACCTATACACAAACCCAGCATTACAGAAGACACTAGAAGGGAAATTACAACCCAAGAAAACTAGCTACTTTCAAGAAAACACAGGAAATAATTAACCTCACTACAGTAAAACAAAAAGCAACCAAGCACACAACCTTATGACCGCACCCAACATCAAAATCAAAGGATCTAACAGCCACTGGTCATTAATCTCTCTCAACATCACTGGACTCAACTCTCCAATAAAAAGACACAGACTAACAGAATGGATGCGTAAAAAAAACCCAGCAATCTGTTGCATACAAGAAACACACCTAAGACATAAAGATAGACATTACCTGAGGGTAAAGGGTTGAAAGACGACTTTCCAAGCAAATGGACCCAAGAAGCAAGCAGGAGTAGCCATTCTAATATATGATAAAATAGACTTTTAACCAAAATTAATAAAAAGATATGGGGAAGGACACTTAATACTCATCAAGGGAAAATTCTACCAGGAAGACATCACAATCCTGAACATCTATGCCCCAAATACAAGGGCACCCACATTTGTGCAAGAAACATTGATAAAACTTAAACCACACATAGATCCCCACACATTAATAGTGGGAGACTTCAATACCCCACTCTCAACAAATGACAGGTCAACAAAACAGAAATTAAACAAAGAAACAATGTCTCTGACAGAGGTCATGAATCAAATGGACCTAACAGACATTTATAGAACCTTACACCCAAACACAAAAGAATTTACCTTCTTCTCAGCAGCTCATGGAACCTTCTCCAAAATAGACCACATAGTCGGTCACAAAGCAAGCCGCAACAGATACAAGAAGATTAAAATAATCCCTTGTATCCTGTCTGATCACCATGGAATAAAGCTGGACCTCAACAATAACAGAAATAGCAAAAAGCCTACACATACATGGAAACTGAACAACTTGCTACTAAATGACAGCTGGGTCAGGGAAGAAATAAAGAAAGAAATTAAAGTCTTCCTAGAACTCAATGAAAATGAAGACACAACATACCCAAAATTGTGGGACACAATGAAGGCAATGCTAAGAGGAGAGTTCATAGCACTAAGTGCCTTCAAGAAGAAATTCAAGACAGTGCATTCAAGCAACTTAATGGCTCACTTAAAAACCCTACAAAAAGAAGAAGCAGACACACCAAAAAGGAGTAGACGGCTGGAAATAATCGAAATCAGGGCTGAAATCAATCAATAAGAAACAAATAAAACAATTCAAAGAATCAATGAAACCAAGAGCTGGTTCTTTGAGAAGATCAACAAGATAGACAAACCCTTAGCCAAGCTAACTAAAAGGCAGAGACACCACCCAAATCAACAAAATCAGAAATGAAAAGGGGGACATAACCACAGACACTGAGGAAACCTAAACAATAATTAGGACTTACTTCAAAAGTCTATATGCCACAAAATTTGAAAATCTAAATGAAATGGACAATTTTCTTGATTGATTAGACTTACCAAGGCTGAATCAGGACCAGGTAAATAAATTAAATAGTCCTATATCCCCCAAGTAAATAGAAGTGGTCATCAAAAGGCTCCCATCCAAAAGAAGCCCAGGACCAGATGGTTTCAGCGCAGACTTCTACCAGACCTTCAAAGAAGAGCTAACTCCAATTCTCTTCAAACTATTCCACAAAATAGAAACAGAAGTAATACTACCAAACTCATTCTATGAAGCCACAGTCACCTTGGTACCTAAACCTCACAAAGACCCAAAAAAGAAAGAGAATTTCAGGCCAATCTCCCTTATGAACATTGATGCAAAAATACTCAACAAAATACTTGCAAACCGAATACAAGAACACATCAAAGATATCATCCACTATGACCAAGTAGGCTTCATCCCAGCATGCAGGGGTGGTTCAATATACAGAAATCCATCAATCTGATCCATCATATTAATAAACTGAAAGAAAATAACCACATGATAATCTCCCTCGATGCTGAAAAAGCATTTCACAAAATCCAACATCCATTCATGTTTAAAGTATTGGAGAGATCAGGGATACAAGGCACATATCGAAACATAGTAAAGGCGATATATAGCAAACCTATAGCCAACATCAAACTGAACAGAGAGAAATTTAAAGTAATCCCACTGAAATCAGGAACAAGACAAGGCTGCCCACTCTTTCCATATCTCTTCAACATAGTTCTGGAAGTCCTTGCTAGAGCAATAAGATAGTTGAAGGAGATCAAGGGGATACAAATTGGAAAGGAAGAAGTCAAATTATCACTATTTGCAGATGATATGATAGTATATATGAGTGACCCCAAAAACTCTACCAGGGAACTCCTAAAGCTGATAAACACCTTCAGCAAAGTGGCCAGATACAAAATTAACTCAAAAAAATCAGTAGCCCTCCTGTATACAAAAGACAAAAGGGCTGAGAAAGAAATTAGGGAAACAACACCCTTCACAATAGCCACAAATGACATAAAGTACCTTGGAGTAACCCTAACCAAGCAAGTCAAAGACTTGTATGAAAAAAATTTCAAGTCTCTGAAGAAAGAAATAGAAGAAGATATCAGAAGATGGAAAGATCTCCCATGCTCATGGCTTGGCAAGATTAACATAGTAAAAATGGCCATCTTACCAAAAGCAATCTACAGATTCAATGCAATTCCCATCAAATTACCAACACAATTCTTTACAGACCTGGAAAGAAAAATTCTCAACCTCATATGGAATAAGAAGAAACCCAGAATTGCTAAAACAATCCTCTATAATAAAAGATCTTCTGGAGGTATCTCCATCCCTGATCTTAAGCTGTACTATAGAGCAACAGTTATAAAAACTGCATGGTACTGGCATAGAAACAGAATGGTGGATCAATGGAACTGAACAGAGGACCCAGAAATAAACCCACACACTTATGGACACTTGATCTTTGACAAAGATGCCAAAACCATACAAGGGAAAAAAGATAGCATCTTCAGCAAATGATGCTGGTCTAACTGGATGTCTACATGTAGAAAAATGAAAATAGATCCATACTTATCACTCTGCACAAAACTGAAGTCCAAGTGGATCAAAGACCTCAACATAAAATCAGACACATTAAATTGGTTAGAAAAAAAAGTAGGGAATTCCCTTGAACTCATTGGCACAGGAGACAACTTCCTGAACAGAACACCAACAGCACAGGCTCTAAGAGCAACAATCAATAAATGGGACCTCATGAAACTGAGAAGCTTCTGTAAAGCAAAGGACACTGTCGTCAGAACAAAACGAATGCCTACAGATTGGGAAAGGATCTTCACCAACCCTATATCTGACAGAGGACTAATATCCAGTATATACAAAGAACTAAAGAAGCTGAAAAGCAGCAAACCAAGTAATCCAATTAAAAAATGAGGAACAGAGCTAAACAGAGAATTCTCGACAGAGGAATATCGAATGGCAGAGAAACACTTAAAGAAATGCTCAATGGTGTCCTTAGCCATTAGGGAAATGCAAATCAAAACGACCCTGAGATTTCACCTTACACCCATCAGAATGGCCAAGATGAAAAACTCAAGTGACAACACATGCTGGAGAGGTTGTGGAGAAAGGGGAACCCTCCTCCACTGCTGGTGGGAATGTAAACTTATACAACCACTCTGGAAATCAATCTGGTGCTTTCTCAGACAATTAGAAATAGTGCTTCCTCAAGATCCAGCCATACTACTCCTAGGCATATATCCAAAAAGGGCTCAAATACACAATAAAGACATTTGCTCAACCATGTTTGTGGCAACTTTATTTGTAATAGCAAGAAACTGGAAACAACCCAGATGCCCCTCAACTGAAGAATGGATGCAGAAGTTGTAGTACATTTACACAATGGAGTATTACTCTGTAATGAAGAATAAGGAAATCATGAAATTTGCAGGTAAATGGTGGGATCTGGAAAGGATCATCCTGAGTGAGCTGTCCCAGAAGCAGAAAGACACACACGGTATATTCTCACTCATATAGACATATAACATAGGATAAACCTACTAAAACCTGTACATCTAAAGAAACTAATTAAGAGAGAGGACCCTGACTAAAACGCTCAATCCCCATCCTAAAAGGCAAAGAAGATGGACACAGAAGAAGAAGAAAACAGGAAACAACCTAGGAACCTGCCACAGAGGGCCTCTGAAAGGCTCTGCCCTAAAGACTATCAAAGCAGGCACTGAGACTTATGGCCAACTGTTGGGCAGAGTGCATGGAATCTTATGTAAGAAGTGGGAAATAGCAAGAGGTGGAGAGGACAGGAACCCCACAAGGAGAGCAACAGAACCAGAAAATTTGAACACAGGGGTCTTCCTAGAGACTCATACTCCACCCAAGTACCATCCATGGAGATAACCCATGCATGGAGAACCCCTGCACAGATGTAGTCTATGGCAGTGTAGTGTCCAAGTGGGTTACATTGTAATGGAAAGAGGGACTGCCTCTGACATAATCTGATAGGCCTGTTCTTTGATCACCTCCCCCTGAGGGGAGAGCAGCCTTACCAGGCCACAGAAGATGACAATGCAGCCATTCCTGATGTGATGTGGTAGACTAAGATCAGAAGGAAGGAGAGGAGGACCTCCCCTATCAGTGGACTTGGGGAGGGGCATGTACGAAGAAGGGGGAGGGAGGGTGGGATTGGGAGGGGAGGAAGGAGTGGCTTATGGGGGGGATACAAAGTGAATAAACTGTAATTAATAATAAAATAAAAAAGAGGGAAGGGGCACTTCACTCAGGCACTCACCTGGGCAAGGCCCTTAGACTCTCTCCAGTAGTAATAATGTTTGCTAAGGAGGGCATCACCAAGCATGGTTTCTGCATGAACAATATCAGTCTACCTACAAATCTGTTAAAAGCCCAAATTCTCAAACCCCACTCCAAACCAACTGCATGAGGACATCAGAGGGCAGTGCTTTGCTTACTTTGCTGTTGCAATTAAACGACACCATGATCAAGGCAACTTACAGAAGAAGGAGCTTCCTTGGGCTTTTAGTTTCAGGGTGATAACAGTCCACGATCACAGAACAGACGCATGGAGTTTAGAGCAGAAAACTGAGCCCCAAGCAGGAAACAGACAGTGAACTAGAAATTGTGAAAGTCTCTCTCAAGCCAGACCCCCAATGCCATACTTGCCCCTTCAAGTCCATACCTTCTAACCCCACAAAAACAGCATCACCAATTGGGGACCAAGTATTAAAATATCTGAGACTACCCGCCCGTAGAAGCATTGCAGGTGTGGCTTCTGTATCACATGTTACTAATCTGAATGATTAGTAACCTAACATTCCCTGAAATAAAATAAGCCTGAGATAACCACCAGTCTGGTACTTTGTGGGCTCCACCAGCTTCCAGGGCCAGGGATAAGCCAGAGACTAGAAGAACCCCACTTTCAGGATTGAGCCCAAGACAGACAACCCTTGCAAAGGGCCACTCAAGTGGGCCAGATGAGGACTGAGCCCGAAACTACCACCAGGCTGGTGCCATGGGGCCTGGACAGGGAGCTAGCCTGAGACAACCACAAGTAGGGCATTGTGCAGGCCTGGGGGCACAGACCATGCCTGAAATGACCCCTGCCCTGTGCTATAATGCATGAGTGTGGAATAGAACTCCTGAGACTACTCCTGAGATGACCCCAGACACTCAGAGACCCTGAGCACCTCTAAGAGAAATAAGTAGGTGGTGGAGAAATGAAGAGAAAGAAAAACGGAAGGATGTGAACACAATGAAGAGAGGGAGACCTGGAAACTGGAACCTAGTGAGGAACAGCCTGATGTGAGTAGCCAGTGATGCCACTTGGGACCATCGTGGGGTCCTGACCTGGGATGCCACCAGGAGCCCCATCTTGGTCTGTGGCCATGAAGCAACAGGGGTCTTTTACCACCAATGGCCAAGCAGACAGCCCTGGTCAGCAGAGTAGAGTTGGTGTTAGGAGTTTGAAAGGGATGCTGGTGAGCTGGGCCCGAGGGTGCGAGAGCAGAGAGCTGGTGGGTTGACTAGCTCAGATACCTCTCAGACCCAGATCCAGGGCCTTGAATTGACCCACCCCCCACAGACATCTACTCCATTGATGAACTGCTGGAGTGCATGAAGGGGCTGGTTCTACATATCCAAAACTACAGGATCTCCATGACACACAACAACAACAGGATATCCAACAGGAATCCCAGTGGAGTTACGGTATCGATAAAGTAGCAGAAATCAAACCAACAAGTCATTGAAATGAACATTTGCAAGCAAAGAAGTGTGGACAAAAGTACTGTGGGACACACTGTAACACATTACAGCTTCCACAATGAGATTTGTTTCTTTGTTGGAGGGGGAGGTTGCAAGGGTGGAGGGTGGCTAAGAGGAAAGGGGGAACTGAGTGGGGATTGGGGTACATGATGTGAAATTCACAAATGACCAATAAAAAGTTAAAAACAGTAGCTGATATGATAGATCCAAACCACCCACATTGGGGTTCACTATTTCATGCAAACAAGGTCTACAGGTGATCCTGGTGCATGACCAGGTTTGAAGGGTACAGCTCTTGGTCTCTCGTACGCGCGCATGGTCTTCAGGTGTCCAGCTTACAGCCCTTTCTAAAGAATCAATTGCCTTTGCCTTTATTGTTCTTGTCTCCATTCGTGAATCTTATGAATCCTCTTTACCAGGCCCCCACCTATTTAACTCATGCTTAAATGTTAAGGGCAGTCATTAAGGGAATTACTGACCCTTGTTCTTTAGCCCTCTCTATTACCCAATGCCCCCCCTTTTTTTTTCATGAAGCCCTGAAGTTCTTTCACCACAGGCAGACTGGGTAATGCTACCCTTCTCTGTGTGGTTTGCTTCAGCCAAATGGATGCTAGCAGATATATATGTGACTTGAGCAAGGCCTTGAACTGTACTTCAACTTATGCTTGCATACTTTGGTCGTCCCTGCACTTCTCCAGGGACATGATTCCCCTTCAGTCTGGTTCCTGAAGGAGTCCAGGTAGAACAGACTTGACAACTTAAGCTGATGGACAGTTCTCAGTGAAAGAAACACTTTTTTTTTTTGTCAACCATAAGACTCTAGGTTTATTTGTTATCCAGTAATGGCAGCCTGATGCACTGAGCATCAATGGGCGTTGGTGCTAGTTGCCTGAGTGGACTATTTCACCTACAACATAGGCCTTCTGATATCCTACAGCCTTATGGTGAAAGAGGATTCTCAGAACTTTGGAAGTAGAGAGTGGGAACTTTGCAAGAAATCACAGTGGGGAATAAGGAGGATGCCACTTCTCTCCGGCAAGCCTGACCATCAGTCTGGGTTCTGGAGTCAGATGAGCACAAAAATATGATTCTGAAGGTAAAATGAGAGATATGAAATGAAAAAAGGAAAGATGTGTTTGTGCAGTTAGAATTAGAAGATAGAGATGTGACATTCTTGTTCTCTGCTGCCACTAACCTCCTAAGAAGGTTCAGGGGTCTCCGCCCCAGCCAAAACCATATCTATTCATTCTTTCACTAACCATAGTCTCCATATGATTTGCCTTTCCCTGCAAGTATGAGGAGATCTGCAGTGAGGCGGGACTAGAACAGCCTCCCCTGGTGGGAGGTGATGGGATGCTGTTTGCCTGGAGGGTATGATTGGCTCCAGGTCCAGCTCACCAACCCAGATCTTTGCTGTGCAACAGGATGCTCAGTGAGTACATTCTTAGGTGGGGGTCATGGCAGTAAAGTGACAGGTGTACTTCCACCCAGCTGCCTGGTACCCAGATGGTGAGACAAGGCACGGGAGTTACACACTACATAGCAAGGACGGGTAGCAGCTACTCCTGCTCATCCTGCTCATACTTGGCCTCCCACTGACATCCCAGAGGCATGCATCTTCTAGCTTGAATGCTCTTTAAAGAAGAAATTAAGGAAAGTTCTGGGTCGCAGAGGTAGGGATATAGGAATATTCAGTGCTGATGGGACAAAATTTCCTAGCCGTTCAGCAATATACCTACTTCATTCTCAGCCCAATTAACTTGGTTTGTCTAGAACATGCCAGTACCACCTGACTTTCAGTGCAGTAATCAGAGGGGTACCTAGTGCTGAAGTAATAAAGAATGATAAAGATGGAAGAGGGGAGCAAGGGAGAGGAAAGCACCCTTTTCTGAGGGCTTGTTGTATGCTAGGCACTGTGCCTAGAGGTTTACACAAATCACCTTAATCCTCCCTCTGACGTTGTATACTTACACTCAGTTTACAGATAGGAAACTTGGAACTCAGAGAGGTGAAGCAACTGCCATGTCCTAGTTTGCTTTCCATTGCTGTGGTGATAAAAACACTGACCAAAAGCAAACTGGAGTGGTATAGCTGGATCTTGAGGTAGCAATGTTGCTAATTTTCTGAGACAGCACCAGATTGATTTCCAAAGTGGTTGTACAAGTTTACATTCCCACCAGCAATGGCAGAGGGTTCCCCTTTCTCCACATCCTCTCCAGCATGTGTTGTCACTTGAGCTTTTGATCTTAGCCATTCTGATAGTTGTAGGTGAAAACTCAGGGTTGTTTTGATTTGCATTTCCCTGATGACTAAGGATGTTGAGCATGTCTTTAATTGTTTTTCAGCCATTCGATATTCCTCTATAGAGAATTCTCTATTTAGCTCTGTACTCCATTTTTTAATTGGATTACTTGATTTGTTGCTGTTCAACTTCTATGCTCTTAGGCATATATCCAAAATATGCTCAAGTATACAAGGACATTTGCTCAACCATGTTCATAGCAGCTTTATTCATAATATCCAGAATCTGGAAACAACCCAGATGTTCCTCAACTGAGGAATGGATACAGAAATTGTGGTACAATTACACAATGGAATACTACGCAGCAATTAAAAACAGGAAATCATGAAATTTGCAGGCAAATATGAGAACTAGAAAAGATCATCCTGAGTGTGCTATCCCAAAAGTAGAAAGACACACATGGTATATACTCACTTATAAGTGTGTATTAGACATATAATATAGGATAAACATGCTAAAATCTGTACACCTAAAGAAGCTAAGCAATAAGGAGGACCCTGGGAAAGATGCTCAATCCTCATTCAAAAAAGCAAATGGGACACATTAAAAGAGGGGGTAAAATAGAGAACAGGACAGGAACCTACGACAGAGGTCCTCTGAAAGACTCTGCTGATCAAGGTATTGAAGCAGAGGCTGAGATTCATAGCCAAACTCTGGGTAGAGTGGAGGGAATCTTATAAAAGAAGTGGGAAATAGAAAGACCTGGAGGGGACAAGAGCTCCATAAGGAGAACACCAGAGCCAAACAATCTGGGCCCAAGGTCTTTTCTGAGACTGATACACCAACCAAACACCATTCATGGAGATAACCTAGAACCCCTGCACAGATGTAGCCCATGGCAGCTCAATGTCCAAGTGGGTTCCCTAGTAAGGGGAACAGGTCTCTTACATGAACTCAGTGGCTTGCTCTTTGATCACCTCCCTTTGAGGTCACAGAGGAAGACAACGCAGCTGGTCCTGATGAGACTTGATAGGCAAGGGTCAGATGGAAGGGTAGGAGGACCTCCTCTATCAGTGGACTGGGGAAGAAACATGAAAGGAGATGTGGGAGGGAGGGCAGAATTGGGAGGGGACGAGGGAGGGTGCTACAGTGGGATACAAAGTGAATAAATTGTAATCAATTTTAAAAAATTGGAGAAGGAAAGGGTTTACCTGGTTTACACTTCTATGTCATGGTCCATCACTGAGAGACATGAGGGCAGAAACTCAAGCAGGAACCTGGAAGCAGGAACAGACACAGGTTGTAGAGAAACTCTGCTTACTAGCTTGTTCCCCATCGTTTCCTCCGCCTGCTTTCTTATACACCCCAGGACCATCTGCCCAGAGATAGCACCTTCCACACTGGGCTGAATCCTCCCCCATCAATCATTAATCAAATTTCTTAGAGACATGTCAATAGGCCAATCTGATGGAAGCAATTCCTCAGTTGAGGCTCCTTCTTCCCAGATGACTTCAGTTTGTGTCAAGTTGACCAAAACCTAACTAACACTAACTAGGCTGAACAATTTCTATCGGAGAGCCAGGATCTGTCTCCTAGCGCCTACATGGTGGCTCACAACCACCTGTAACTCCTGGCCCAAGGGCCCTGATGTCCTTTTCTGATGTCCACAGGCATCAAGCATACACAAGTTACACACACACTCATACATATAAGCAAAACCCTCATAAAATACAGTAAATAAACCACTAGACTTTAAAAAAAATAGCAAGATCTCTTGACACAACTCCTCTTCTGCCTTGGCTCCCCTGAGCTTATGAATAATGCAGTTCTCCATTCTTAAGGGGCACATGATTTTTAACAGTGCCCAGCTCTCTTCAGCTGGATAACAAGACCCAGTTGCTTTGGGAGTAGGCTGTTTTGAACAGGGAGTTCGTGTAGCTTCCTAGATGTGTGGGACCTCCTCTTTCCTTCCTACCACACACCCAGCCTGCTCTCTGCCATGGTCTTCTTTGGAATTTCACCTGGTCTGGCCTCTGGCTTCCACCCAGCTGTTGGTAAAAGTTTTCTTGCTCCTCCCACGTGACCCCAGGAACAGAGAAGCCATTTAAGCCTTATAAATACTGGCAGGCTCAAAAAGCAAGTCTCCAGCCTTAAAAACATGTCTCTGTTTCCTTTGGCAGATTGGCAGATCCAGTAATATTTTCAGATAAGAAAGTAAACAGTGGGTGGAGGGGATTAAGGAACCCTAACAAGGCCAGTGTCTTTACAGAGAGATGGGAAGTAGAAAGGTACTCAAGTCTTTACAGAGAGACTGAGAAAAGAAATGCCACTCAATGGTGTTTTCTTGGGGGGGGAGAAAAGGAAAGAGTCAAACCCATCAGAGCCCCCAAAGCTGGGAGAAGCAGGGAACGGTTAAGTGGGCACTCTTCTCTGTACTTTCAAGAAAAAAAATGGGGACACTTGAGGACAGGCTGGAAATCACAGTTGTAGCACATCAGACCCTCGGAGCTTAGAGACAAGGAAGCCAGTCAGAAAAGAAACTGATTCAAGCCCCAGGCTGAGTCCTGGAGTGTAATGTACTTTGAGAGTGCTAGGGAAAGAAAAAAGAAAGACAGAAAGAAAAAATAAAAAAGGAAGCCAAATGCTGTCTTTGTGTTTAGGCCTCAGAAGCTAGGGAAGTAGGGAAGACGGGCTCCAAGACAGAAGAGGAAAGTCTACACTGCCCAAGTGTGGGTGCATGCAGAATGTCTGGGATAGCCTTGGAGAAAGACAGTAAACCATCGAACATAGATAATCTTCAGGGTTCCTCTCCCTCCCCACCCTCCGCCCTCATCTCCAAGACCTCCTGACTGTCACTGAATTCAGGTTCAGGGAAGCAGGTATTTTTATAAGACTTAAAGATGCACTCTCCATGGAAGGGAGGCTCAAGGAAGAGGGTGATTCTGTGTGTTCTATTTACTGATGGTGTGTTTTAACATATACTAGGTACTTAGAAAAATATTTATGAAGTAAATGAACAGCTCCGGCCAGAGCCCACTCTTTTATTAGCTTTTTTTTTTTTTAAATATGGTTTCCTGTAACCCATAGATGCACAATGCAGGACCTTAGGAAACACACATCTTCAGATCATATCTGAAGTCTATAATAATCATGCCTGGAACCCAGTGTCTTCATTCCCCTACAGCAAGGCCACCCTCCCCAGTGTTGAAAGGAAGTTGAAAACTGTAGCCCTGAAAACCAGCTTTATAAAAGGCTTGCCCTGTCCTGGGCTTGCAACCTTTCTGTTATTGACATTGAAACCTAATTATGTTGACCTTGGTCTCCAAGGTAAACAAACTGTGCAGAGGAAATGTTTGGACCTGAAGATTCCTGTTTGTTTCCAGTTTGGCCTAATGGCCGGAATCCTGGATGCTTCCATTCACTTCCTTTTAAAGTGCTCTTGCTACACAGCAAAACAGATAGTCGCAAACTATTGGGTTTGGGGTTGTTTTGTTTTGTTTTCAAAATCAGACTCAGACATATTCCTTACACTGATGGAATTGCACTTACAAAGAAACACCTGGAGCAGTGCCTCTCCAGGGACCCCAAGACTCTGAGAGAGCTGAAGGGACACAAAGGAGGAAAGAGTGTGATGGTCAGTAATTGCTGATCTATTGTGAAGTTTTTGTTTGTATTATTTAGTGTGTGTGTGTGTGTGTGTGTGTGTGTGTGTGTGTGTATGTGTGTGCGTATACAGTAAGGTGTCTTCCTCAGTTGCTCTCTACCCTGTTTTTTTTTTTTTTTTTTTTTTTTTGAGAGGTCTCTCACTGAGCCCAGATCTCACTGATTGGCTAGACTGCCTAGCCAGTAAGCTTCAGGGATCCACCTGATCCCCACGTCATAGTTTTACACCTCTGCGTCTGGCTTTTTATGTGGATTCTGGGTATTCAAACCCAGTTCTTCCTGTGAGGCAAGCACTTTATCAGCTGAGCTGTCTTCCCAAAGCCTTGTCGGTCTTAGTTGACTATGTTGCAGGGGGTGGGGAGCATTTGCTGGGGTTTGGAGATTGAACTTGAGACCCTGTGTGAGACCTCGCAAATCTGAGCACTGACTACACACCTGGAGCAATGCTGAGACTTTCAAATAAGGGGTCTCACTGAATCCTTTCAACTGTTCTAAGACACAGTCTTCATTTTCTTCACTTTAAACATGAGGGAACTGAGGCCCGGAGAACACAGCTTTACAGTCAACTACAGTCTGCCTTGGTACCAAAGGCTTAAGCATGAGGTCATACTCTCTCCAGAGTTTTTCTTTCCCCAGTACCATAGTATTCATTCCCCTAAGTATGAGAGTGCTTCTTAAACTGTCAGGTCTTGGTCCTGGAGAGAAGAGACGATGAATGGTTAGATGAAGAACCTCCCTCCTGAACCTCCATCTGGGAAGCTGGAGATGGCAAAGGCTGGGGCTGGAATTAGAGTTTGGAGGTGGGCAAATTAGCTTGACCTTCTCCAGAAGGCTATAGCGACCAGAGCAGGGTTCATATGGGGGCAGGGCATGGCCAGGGCTGTGTGTTGGAAATAACATGCCAAAAGGGTGTGCCAGACCTCCTGGTGTCTCAAGCAAGACATACACTGCTGGGCTAAGGAAGTTGTCTCGCCCACAATTGGCATTGTCAGAAGGGGCCTGCCTGGCAAACCTTAGCCTCCTCATAACCCAGTCTGGAAAGCTGGCCTCTGTTGAATTTGGCTAGGAGCCTTTGATGAGCTCAGCAGCAGAGAATGCAAAGTACCACTGCTTTCCAGTGCAAAGGGTTCTGTTCAATCAGGACTACAGCTGGACCATCTTATGGGGGCTTGGGAATGCGCTCAGGGCTGCCTGTATTTTCTTACACACATGGTAAAAGATGAGCTGAAGTCAGGCTCATCCTTGGCACACAGGCCTGAAAACTCTGAGCATGGTCCCTGGGAACCTATTTTACATGTGATCTGGGTACCAACCCCATGAGCATCTCCCGCTGTTACTCAGAATGCCAACTCCCAGGCGGGGAGATGGCTCAGTGGCTTAAAGAGCTGGCCACGCAGGCTGAGGATCCAAGATCTGATTCTCAGAACCTAGAGAAAGTCAGGCCTCATTTCATGCATATACAATCCCTGCACATCTATGGCAAGATGGAAGAAGGCAAGAGAAGCCACAGAGGCTCACAGGTCAGCTAGTCTAATGCACACAGAGAACAAAAGGCAGGTTCAAAAACTATGTAAGGTGCGAGTTAGCATCCGAGGTTGTCCTCTGACCTGCACACATACAGCATCACGTAAGTGAGCCTACATGTACTTACACACAGGGACAAAAAGAGAGAGCGAGAGAGACTCGCACAAAGATAAATTTAAAAAGAAACAAAGAAAAGAAGTACAGACTCTGGACTCCACACAGAGCCACTGAATCCAAATGTGTGCTTTATTAATACCCGCATGTGAGGAGAGTTTGAGATGTGCTGTCCTTGACCGTGCCCTGATAAGATGAGCCAGACTTTCTGAAGCTGTCGTTCTTCAATCTGTGTTCTTTCTGAGACCCCCAGGTGACTCATGCACAGTAGAGTTTGGTAACCAGCACAGGAACCCTCTGAGACACCCTAAGAGCGATCACACTGCATTTAAGCAATATCTTGTGCATGCCTCCCACAGACAACACTGACACAAAAAAAAACCCTTTGAGGGGGTGTGAAAAGTGTCATCAGATGGTATGGAGGCCATCTATACGCTTAGTGGATGACTTGAGGAGGAGAAGAATAAAGATATCTTGGGTGACCCCAGAGTTCTATTGCCCATGAACCCACTCTGGTGGAAACAGAACCTATCATCTTACAGTGGATTGCCTCTGTGATTCCTTTCAAAGGTGAGTCATAGGGGCTGGAGAGATAGCTTAGTGGTTAAGAGTATGTTCTGCTCTTGCAGAAGATCTAATGTTTCCCATTATCCATGTCGGATGCTAACTCCAGCTCTAGGGGAGCTAAAAATTTCAGCCTCAAGAGACACCTACACTCATGTACACACCCTCACATACAGAAACACATGTACAGACGTAATTAAAAAGAAAAAATGCTCAAATTAGTTGTTTTGTTTTTTTTTTCTGGGTGAAAAGGCACACTTACCCTGAAACTAAGTGTCTTAGGGTTTCTATTACTGTGACAAAACAACATGACTCAAAGCAACTTTGGGAAGAAAGGTTTTATTCATAGTATATTTAAAGGTAACAGTCCATCACTGAAGGAAGTTAGGCCAGAACTTGTGCAGGGTAGGAACTTGAAGTCAGGAGCTGATGCAGAGGCCATGGAGGAACACTGTTTGCTGACTTGCTCCTCATGGCTTACTCAGCTGCTTTATTATAGCACCCAGAAACACCTGCCCATAAGTGGCACTGCCTACAATGAGGTCCACATCAATCATCAAGCAAGCAGATGTCCCACAGGCTTGCCCACAGGCCAATCCAGTGAGGGCATTTTCTCAGTTTAGGTGTCCAAATGACTCTAGTCTAGGTCAAGTTGATGTAAAATTAGGCATCACACTAGATCACTAGTGACTTCAGAGTCCAATCATGTTTGCTCATGTATGCACATGTATGCACAGTATCTATATACATGTAATATGTGTACATGTGTATGTGTGTGCATGTATATGTATGTGCATGAATACATATGCATGTGGAGGCCAGGGATCAACACCAAGTGTCTTCTTCAATTGCTCTCTTAGATTTTGAGGCAAGGTCTCTCACTAAACCTGAAATTTGCTGATTTGGCTGGACTGGTGGCCACTAAGCATGTAGATTCTCCTGCTTCCTCCTCCCCACCTTTGGGATTTCAGGAAAACACCACCATATGTCACTTTCTTACGTGGGGTTCTGGAGATCTGAGCTCAGGTCCTCCTGCTTACAAAACATGCACTTCACCAACCGAGCCATTTCTCCATTCCTGCGTTTGTCTTTCTTGATGATAGTCTCTCAGCCACAAGAAAACCCTGAAGGCTGTTTCTTTCCATCCTCACTACCTGTCACGCCTCATATGTACACCTGTAAGGCCTCCCAGCTGATCCTTTGATGCTGAGTCTGCCCCTCAGCTGCTCTCTGTTCCATAAAGCAACCAGGAGGTCACTGAAGGACAGAAATCAAAGATGCTTGAAATCCAGCGGAAAGGTGAGACCAGCCTGGCCCAGCTCTCCTCTGCTGCTGTAAGAAATGTCTGTAAATACAGGTGGATCAAGACAACAACAGTCTATTATCTACTAGGTCTAGAGGCTGGAAATCCAAAATCAGTCTCACCAGGCTAAAAACTCCCTCCTGGATGACCCAGAGCCTTCTGCTGTTCTGCTCTAGCTTTTAGAAGCTAACATTGCTGGCTGGCTTGTGGCTACATCCCTACCTCCATAGTTGCATGGCCTTTCTAAACCCTGTCCTTGGTGTCATATCTTTCTCTTCGTCCCACTGATGGGGATGTATGTATATGATTATATTTAGGGCCCACATCTTTAACCATCATGACTCTAAAACCTGCGTTTTTCTTGTCTTCTGACATTTATGGTTCCACGGATCAGATGTGGGATTTGGGAAAGGGGCATTTTTCCATTTATTGCAAGGTCATTCCAACACATTAAACAAAATCTAAACTCTTTATCTATTATAGTCACTAAGGTGATGTGGCCCCTGCCCACTTCTGAACTTAACCTTATTTCACCTTTTTCTTCTCTCAGTCCATTCCTCTGGTCTGCTTTCAGATCTTCAAATAAATATGTGTCTGCCCCAGGGACCTTGTTGTTAGAGTTCTTTGCTTGGGATATTACTGCTTTTGGTTTTGTTTCCTGAAAGAATACATAATGAAGGAGAATGGAATGGATGCATGGAAGAAGTCTTATTCCTAAATGCATCCCATGGGTTACATGGGTTGACTAACTTTATCTACTTTTTAGTTTTTCCCAGTCTGTAAAGATATTTCCACCCAATTGCTTTTTCAGTCATCAAACTCTTCTAAACACCCAGAAGTCTTAGCTATCTGCAGGCTGGCTAGAAAGGAGCCACACTCTGCCATTGTGACAAAGCATAAACGGAGGACAGGCCTATTGTTGCATAGCACTGTGCTCATCTCTTTGTTCTTGCAGAAGGAAAGTCCAAGGTGCAGAATCTCCTCTTCATAGGCTTTATCCTATCCTGGAAGCAGAATGCATGGTAGGAGCCAAACAACCTTGAATTTCTTTCTGACTCTGACAGCAAGATTATCATCAGTGAAATTCTAATAAGCTACCAAGATAAAAGTGTAAACAGAATTTGTTGGGGTTTTGTTGTTGTTCCTAAAATATGAATTCTAATATGTCTAGATCTACAAATTAGTAGCAGTTATTAGATTATAAACAGATCTAGAGAAACAACCCAACTCCTCTGGTTTGTCTGGAACTTTCTCTGTTAGTATTTTAAATCCTGAATCCTAGGGGAAACCCCTTTCATCCCAAATAAGCCAGGACAACTGGTTACATAGTGGTAGCTTATAGGCCTAGCCCTACCACTTGAGGGTCAAAGCAAAAGGGTAGAATCTGGGGCCCACATAATGTATGTCTAAATATGTACTAGCATACTATAGGATAAAAATATGCTTTCTCCTCCTACCCATAACAAATAATCTCAAAACAACATGGGAATATCAGGTTTGCATTTTAATTCCATATGTCTTTATAGTTCTTTTAAGTTTTCTTTCACCTTATCTTCCTACTTTTAGCTCTTCCCTATACCTTAAAGGATGTTAGAAAGGTGGAAATGTTAACTTCATCTACACACACCAGAACCATCAGCTCTTGGTAATTCCTTTGTTTGAGGGCAAACTGTGGTGTACCTTTAATGGGCCCTGAAGTGAAAATTAGGCTTCATTACTTGGGGATTCTAGAGTCTAAAGCTCCAAAGTCTGGCTGAGAGGAGATGGATGGACAGAGTGTGGTCCCCAGAACCAGAGCCATCCCTCCCAAGTCTCTTGGTCATACTGGTAGGCACCACTCAGTGGGGAATCTATATAATTGGAAACCATGAGTGACTTCTTATTCCCAAATGTACCAACCAATCCTCCACAGCCTGAAGTCACGGTTATTCAGCTAGTATAATGAATCCTACAGAAAACCTTACAGTTCTAGAAAGAGCTTTCTAGAAAAAATTAATTTAAGATAAGAGACAAGAAAAACAGTACTGTAGCCAATGAGAAGAACTACTTGAAAAATGATTCTCACCCCCTGGAAATTCAAAGGGAAGGGGACATTCATGAAGAGTCCAGAATGTTCCCCCAATTCTCTGGGTGAATCCACACAAAAGCTAACATTTCTGCTTTACTTCATGGAATCTACATTGATGGATTATATAGACTCTGGCCAACACAACAGGCAAAGGACCATATGTTCAAAGTATCTGGTCTGTTCCTACAACCTTGCCAATATTGAGTTAATAAAATTAAGGAAACCAGCACACACGGTGGTTAAAAATAAAAAAGAAGATAATTTATTAGTTAGGGTTTCTACTTCAGTGATACAACATCATGACAAAAAGCAATTTGGGGAGGAAACAGTTTATTTGGCTTACAAGCATCACAGTCCCTTATCAGAGGCAGCGAGGGCAGGAGCTTAGAGGCAGGAAATGAAGCAGAAGCCATAGAGGAGTGTCTGTTTGCTAGCTTGCTTTTCTGTGGTTAGCTCAGCCTGCTTTTTTATACAACCAGGACTACCTGCCACAATGGCTGGATCCTCCTACTTCAATAACTAAGCAAGAAAGTGTCCCACAGCCTTGCCTACAGGTCAATCCTATGAAGTCTTAGGAAGGCGCTTCTCAACTGTTGTTCCCTCTTCTCAGATGACTCTGGTTTATGTCAAGTTGACTAAAACAAACAAACAAAAACAACAAACAAATAAACCTCAGCCAGGACAGATGGTGAAGATGAGAAACCTGAATGTCAAAGTGACTAAGCA
Organism: Psammomys obesus; assembly: GCF_907164565.1. Lineage (NCBI taxonomy): Eukaryota > Metazoa > Chordata > Mammalia > Rodentia > Muridae > Psammomys > Psammomys obesus. The sequence goes on along the minus strand of NW_026596101.1, from coordinate 2,209,315 downwards.
TGAAATGGGGGAAGGTGGGTTTAGATATTGCCTGCAATTTGCCACCAGTGTGACCCTGGGCGAGTCTCATAGCTCGTGTGATCCTTGATGTCTTCCTAAACTAACTTAGGATCCAAACAGCATATACTCCGTGGGGATTGGAAGGAAGGTGGGCAGACACAGAACAGAAAAAAGACATAATCATTGCATACGGCATCAAGTTTCAAACCCCACATCTTCCTAGTAACAGGCATGCTGGTGGTTGTTGCTGGAGAACTACACTAGCAAAGCAGTTCTAACCACCATCACAGAATTCTATAGCCATAGGGCTGAGAGGTAGATTAGTTAACTCTGAGGCTTGCTGTAAGGAGAGAGAGCTTCAGTGATGACTAAGACATCAGGTAAAGAAAGCCTACAGGAGCACCAAGGAGACAGCTCCATAAAGGACCTACTTGCCTTGTGAACACAAAGGCCCGAGTTTGATCTCCTGAACCAATATAAAAAGTCAGGAGTAGGTGGTATACATCTCTAATGTCAGCTTAGGGAGGTAGAGACAGGAGGTTCCCTAGGACTGCCTGGCTATTAAGCCTAGCCAAACAAGCATGCCACCTGTTCTTGTGAGAAACCCTGTCTCAAAAACTAAGTGGACAGCTTCTGAAGAATGGCATTCAAGGTTGATCCCTGGCCATATGCAACCTACACATAAATACACACACACACAAACACACACACACATACACAGATACCCCATTGGAGACAGAGTTGATAGACTGTTTTTAATACCTACAAAATGACCAAGAAGAACATGCAGGGACATACTTGAAAGCGTTGACTGTTCACACCCTCTCCGTATGCAGTACTGGGTGAGCTGTGTCTGTAAGCACAGATACATCTTAGACCACACGGGACACACAAGAGCAGCTATGAAGGGATTCACAGTCACACTGACGCCACATGAGCCATTCCAGCCATTCACTCACCTCTCAAATGACAGAAGGCAGGTTACTCATGGGCAAGCCCTAGAAACTAACACCTTCAGTGACTGTCCCTAACTTTGGCCAGACATAGGCAACTACTCAAGCTGTGCATGAGTCACCTCTAAATTAAATGTGAACATCACCAAATTAGCTCAAAAAATGATCAAACATCTGGACTGATGGGCCATATCACTAAGATGAAGGAACGACACATAAAGAATTAGGGGAAAAAATTAGAAGCCTACATTCTTTGAAAAAAAAAAAAGTTTATTTTCTTTTGAAATGCAGGACTATTTTTGTATAAATGACTGACTCATTTCTTTTTTTATCATTGTAAAGGACAGAGAACGTGTGTAATAGATTGCTTTACTACCAAGTGAAGATGTCATGTGGCCATTACTCTCTCTAGTTTGGTTTATATTATCCTAGAGACATCCAAAAAGTGCACATGAGCCTAAGATTGATTTGTTTCTGGGTTGGATTGCTTAAGGCCTCTCTGTGGTTACAAGAAACTTCCCGAAAAGCTTTCTCATGCTTTCTGGGAGGCAGGAGCATGGCTTACCCCAAAATACTCTCTGGCCTGGTCACTTGGACTCACGTGACACTTGTACATTATATGGATGTAAGCGAAGAAGGTCCAAAGATGGCTTTCTACCCTAAGTTATTGATTGACACCCTTTGTCAAGCTTTTCCAGTCCAGGGGACTGGGAAGACAGGATGTGAAGTCAGACTGATTGGGGCTCTGTCCCCAGCAGAATCTGCTTTCTCTCTCTGAGCTTCAGCTTCCTCATCTGTGAAATGGGGAGGCCCTGGATTGTTGGGAGACTTTAATGTAACTAACTATCTTTGTAGAGGGCTTGGCTCTGTGCCCAGCCACCTGGCACAAATGGCGCAAATGTTCACTCTTCTTCCTTCTACTGTAGGAGTGTTCAGGGTTATTTATGTACACACTCTAGAAGTTAAGCCACTGGAATCTCAACTTTGGAGTAATACAAAACTTTTAAAGCTCCTGCCAAAGTGAACTTTTGCTGCAAGGCTCTTAGCCTCTCCGTCACAATGATCTCCATTCATCATCTTTTGTTATAATTACTTGTTTGCAGGGTCTTTCTTCCCCAGAATACTGGATCTTGTCTGTGTGTGTGTGTATGTGTGTGTGTGTGTGTGTGTGTGTGTGTGTGTGTGTGTGTGTGATTTCACTGCTGCCTACCCAACATCCAGCACAGAAAGAAAGTGCAACAATTATTTGCCCAATGAGTGAAAGGCTGGACAAGTAATAGACCCATGGCAGACTGAATGAAGCATGGAGTAAGACAGATTGGGTGAATGAATGGCTGTTTCCGATGGGGAAAGTAATGAATGAATGAAATAAGAGATTGAGGTTGGTCATGTTGTATGTGTAACTGAGCCAAATGATGATATTTTGCATTCGTGACATAAGATGAATAAAACTAAATATTAGATCTTTGCTTGGAAAGAGTGAGTTCTTCAAGGATAGATGGTAGTTATTTGTGAATATCTTGAGGAGTTGGATTCAGTGTTAGGATAGGTAATAATGCCCTACTGGAAAGCATGACTCACTCTATGCTCATGTGGTATTCAAATTGCACGTCCTTCTTACCTTCCTTCACAATCCAGGATCTATCTGGCAGCTTCTGGCTTTGGCACATCTATTCATGTCAGATGACATCACCACCAAGCCATGTGTCTAGGGTTGTGACAAGTGGGGACATCAATAGGAACTTCCCCCACCAACCTCCCAAGAGTTTTCACAACTTGACTTCTGATAACTAAGACCCTTTCCTGAAATCTCTTATCCACCCCTTCTTCTGGGTGAGCTCATCTGGTCTTTCCAGAAAGCAGATCAGTGATGAAGCATCACTGGACTTCGTCAGGGGGATTTGGTGTCTCCATAGCCTGTGTATCAGCCATGGACACACTCATCTTTCAGCTGCTCTGGAGTATTGCCCATGGCTCACTGGGCATCCCACTGCTTCTCCAGAGGTCTCTATAACACCCAGGGTTAGCCTAAGGAGCTCTGAATGATGACTTTAAATTGCAACCTTGAACTGATGTATTTAAAGTGACAATTGGACTATCCAAATCTTCTCCAAATGTCTGTGACTATAATGGGGTAAGGGAAATACTTAACTAACGCCACTCTGCTATCACAGAGAAAGAAAGACCGCACACCCATGTTGAGTACAGCCTTGAGGGTCACTAAGAAGACTTTTCTAACATAACAAAACATGATGACTGCTCCCTAGCTACAAATTAGCAAATCAGGCATCACTTGCCTTCCACCGACCAGGTGTTGAAGTACATGTTTTACAGACATTTGCATATGTGACCCTGATGGCCAGTGTCAGGATCTTGGTAACACTCTCTATTTTACAGATAGGTGAGCGAAGTTGGTGGCCAACCAGAGGTCTGAACCAAGTCTGTCTGGCTTATAAGCAGGTGTTCTTACTACTCTACCCATTGTAGCATGGACCACCAAGTAAAGGTGACATCTCACAAAGTGGGATATGTCATGGGACACACTTAAGAGGAAGAAAACCATGTCTATCTAGAGGGAAATGGGGAGGAAGATCTCTTGAAGATGCAATCACAGTTTTTTATGCACATACGTGTGTGTTCATGCATGTGTACATATTTATGAGTGCATGTGTGTGCATGTGTATGCATGTGTATGGAGAACAGAGGACAACCTCAGGTGTGTGTCATATGTCTGCCATCTTGTTTTTCTTTTAAAACAGGGTCTCTCCCTGGCCAGGAACTCATCAAGTAGGCTGGGCTAGCTGAACAGTGGGCCTCAGGGACATATATATATATATCTGCCTTCCATCTCAGCATTACTGGGATTACAAGCAAGTCCCACCATGCCTGGTCTGCCTCATATGTGAGGCCTGGGGATTGGACTCATATCCTTGTGTTTGCAAAGAAATCACTTTACCAATAGATCTGTCTCTCCAGCCTTGATCACATAATATATCAAGTGTCTCCATGTGAGAAAGGGCAAGGCCTTTCAGATACACTATGAGGGCAGGAAAGGGACAGATGAGCAACATTTTCAGGAAGACAGATGTCAGTTCATGCAACAACACCATCAACACCAAAAAACTTATATAATAGTGAGATTCTCCAGATACCTAGAACAGGCTGGTGAGAGGATGACAGCAAGCAGAGGATGGCAGAGGTGGTCAGGGTAACAGAGAGATAGGAGACAGGATACTTCAATGGCTCTGCCAACTCCATCTCCTCTTTGAACATTAAGCATATAAGAAAATGTAGCCTACACTGTAATAAGCAAAGGCCTCTAGACAGCTACTGATTTATAATACCCATATGTACAGGCACATATTGGAGAATCAGTCCAAGGTGGCAATGTTTTGTACTAGGGAAAAAGATAATAGCAGAGGGGATAACTATTTTGAACCATTTATAATATAGAAAGAATTGGGTGGATATTAGAAGGAAAGAGATTTTTTTGGAAAACAGTACATCATGGTGTCTCTTTATGCCAACCGTGGAGGGGTACTTTATATGCCCACTCTCATTTCAATGGGCCTGTCCTCTCCAGGCCAGGCTCCCATTCCCACTTCACAGCTACAAAAATCAGAACAAAGTTAAGAACACCCACAATGGTTTAGCAGAGAAGCAGAATGCCCTGAATTCAGCCTCAGACATTCCTGACAGAAAAGCCACACTTTCTTTACACACATCTGTCAGATCCAGAGAAGAAAGGTTGGAGAGGGATGGCAGTCCTCAGCATGAACTGAGTCTAATGGTCAGAAAGGGTAAAACAAAGTGAGGCATGAAGTAGGTTACAAAGGACTAGGTAATACGGGATGCTCAAGCAGGAACCTAATGCCCAAGGAAAGTTGGGAAACAGGAAATGACTGGATTAGATGCTTGTCTCATTTTAGTTTGACTTGTGTGGGGGGTGTGGGGGGTGTGGGGGGTGTATGGGTGAAAGAGAGAGAGAGAGAGAGAGAGAGAGAGAGAGAGAGAGAGAACTGACCAAATGCAACTTAAGGGAAGAAAGGGGTGATTTCATCTTGTAACTCCCTGGTCTCAGTCCATCACTGAACTCGGGGCAGGAACTCCAGGAAGAACTGTTTTCTATCCCACGAATGGTGGCAGCTCCAACCATAGCATTGGTAATGTGAGGTACCGGCTCACATCATAGCAGATCAGGGGACAGACAGCTCAGGCTTCAAGCAGGGCTGGCCTATAACCCACAAAAGTACACACTCAATGACCCACCTCCACCCACCAGGCCCCACATTCTCCCAAAACAACACCAGCAGCGGAGGACCAGCTAGGTCTGTAGGGGACATCCAGAGTCAAGCCACAATGTGGATCAAGTCAGACATCCCCCCCCCCATTTAAAAGAGAGTCTAATGTGGGCCTTAAACTCAGCCATAGAAATGAATCCAAGTCATAAGTGTTGCCAGTTCATGGGTGAGACCTCATCCATTCTGATCTCCACAGAGCATGTGCTTGTCATTCTTGTTGCCAGACAATACGCACTGGCATTTTTATCAGCATCCCACAGAGAGATGTTACAAGGAAACACAGTTTCAGAAGACCTTGGAAAATTAAAATTATTGGCAAGCAGGGTAGAAAGTGTAGACATGGAGAAATCTATTAAAGCCTGTGTCAGCATACTGACTTGTATATTGTCTCTGTCTTTTCAATTCTCCTTGGAATGAGGAATGCTATACTATTTACTTCTATCTCTCACTGATGAGAGCTCCCCTGAGAAGTTGAATAGGGTAGCTTTTCTCTATTACCTGTGTTCAGATTATTCTAAAATAGAATATTATCCTAGACAGTCCCCCAGAGCTGAATAGATAGCTCAGTCCATAAAGTGCTTGGTGTGAAAGCTTAAGGATCTCAGATCAACCCCCAGAACTTACATTCAAAACAAAGTCATGTGTGGCGATGTGTACCTGCAACCCTAGCACTGGAGAAGGGCCACGAGGCAAGCAGATCCCTGAGCCAACCAGCCTAACCAAGTCAGCAAGTCTCAGCCCAGTGGGAGACCCTGCCTCAAAAAATCAAGGTAGATTATATCCTGAAGAATGACATCTGAGGTTGGCTGCTGCCCTCCACATACATTTACACACACATGTGCCTACCCATATACATAAACACATCTGTGCATGCTCGTGTACACACAATAATAAATGTTACCTCTAATTAGGTCATTGAAAAGTATATACAATCAGCCCACAGGTGTTAAGTAGTTACGTAGTGAGAAGAAGATAGAATGATTTTCATTTCTAAGCCAGAGATCAATTTTACATATATATATATATATATATATATATATATATATATATACACATGTTAATATATACATATATATGTGTATATATATACATATATATGTACAGATAGTATAGTCTGACATGGAACATGGCCAATGCTTCAGTAGGAACTGCTGGGTTTTAGCTGTGGTTTACAGTCTTAATTAGTTTTAACATTGGAACATTAACACATGTAAGCACAAATCAAGGCTTTTTAATGAGCTGTATAACAAATGGAAAATTACTTAGGTCTCCAAGTATCCTAGTTAGCATTAACTGTCAATTTGGCACACACAAGAATCACCTGAAATGAGTCTCTCTAGCAATTATCTTTACCAGTTTGGTCTATAAACATATCTGTGAGGGACTGTCTTGATTATCTTAACTGATGGAGGAAGGGCTAGCCTACTGTAGGATTTTTTCATTTTCTAGGCAGGTGGTTTGAGCTATATCAGACAGTGATCCTGGGAGTAACCCAGCAAACAGTGTTCCCCTGTGGTTCCTGTGTCTAGTTTCTTCCTTGACTATGCCCCAAATGGACTATGACCTAAAAGTATAATCCAGATAAACTCTTTCCTCTTCAAGTTGTTTTTGGTCAAAGTGCTTTATCACAGCAAAAGAAACAAAACTAGAATACTAGAGCTCAATGAAATGGGGACAAGGTCACTTTTCCCAGGGAGATTCCACAGGAAAATTCCACAAAACTTTGTGTGGATAAAAGCTGGCCAAGTCATTTCAGCATCAGCTCAAAAAAAAAAAAAAATCACACTTAGTACTATCTATCTTGGGTATATCTTTTGAAGTTGGGAGGTCCTCTCTTCACCAGGCCACTATAAATCTAAGAGACAGCCCCTTCCAAGCTAGTCTGCCTCTACCACTACCCTCCCCAGGCCCCAAGACTTACAGTGATTGCTAGGATAGGAATTTTGGATGCCTATCCTTGCCCTTTAATTCTACTGAATGTGGTTCTTCCTTAGTGAGTCATAGCAACATCTCCCTCCCACTAGATGACATGGAACATGACAAGTATTTTCTACATATTGCTTGCAGACTGAATGTCAGCTAATCACACAGTGATTCAAGCTCAGTCAGAGAATCACTACAGAACATGTCTCTGATAGCCCCAGTGTCTTATCCCGAAGCCTAATCCCCAAAGAAGATGGGACTGATATTAGCAACTCATCCCCTGAGGAAGACTTGGCATGTAAAGAGAGGAGTCATATTTCTTTAAATCATGTACTATGGTTTGACTAGAGCCTCCATGTTCCTATAGTGAAATTTAACCTCCCAAATCATATGTTGATGGTATGAGAAGTTGGCACCTTTGAGCAGTGATTATAATTATATTAAGTTGGGAGGATGATGGCATTATATGGGAAGAGGAAGAGAGGACCAGTGAGATTGCTTTGTACATAAAGGAACTTGCTGTCAAGTCTGATGATATTCCTCTGATTTCCAGGAGGAGAAAACTAACTCCTACAAGCTAGCTTCAGATATCCACACAAAGACTAAATAATTAAATATAATTGAAAAAAGGGGAAGAAAAAGAGGAGAAGAAGGAATAAAAGGAAGAGGAAGAAATGGAGGAGAAGTGACAGAAAGGGAGAAAGAACTGAAGATGAGAAGGAAGAGAGAATAGGGGAGTGGATGGGAACAGAGCTGGGATGCTCTCTGCTTCACCACATAATGCCTTGCACAATGTAATCCTGTACCTGGGAGTCACCCCACACACACACACACACCATGTGCTGAATACATGCCAGTTCCCTGGCCCTGGATTTCCCAGCATCTAGAACCATCAGTCCATTCTTTATAAATTACCTTGTTTCAGATCTTTTGTTATAGCAACATCAACAACAACAACAACAAAAAAGACTGTGATGCCAAGCTTTTTTTCTAAGCCCCACATTCCTACATCCACTCCTCAAAGCTGACAAAATTTATTGACAGTTATTTTAATAACACTTTGTCCTTGCACACACTACCCTAAGTTTACACAGCATTTCTGTGTATAGGCATTCCTGAGCATAAGAAGGCCTATGGCCTCGGATTAAAATGGGTTTTAGCTAAGAGAAAACTATAAAGAAGGAAGGAAACTCCTATCAAGCAAGAAGTATACCTGTAGCCATATCACCCAGAAGCTATGGACTTCCTACTCACTTGATATTCCTTTAGTAAAATCCCAGCACTGGGATATACCTTATTAATTAATTACTTTTTTTAATGATTCTGAGCATGGAACCCAGGGCCTCCAGCATCCCAGGCAAATATTCCACCATTTAGCCATATTCTCAACACAACTGCAATAAGATAAAGAGACTGAGGCACAAAGACTTACATGCCTGAAGTCACTCTCCATTGCTGAATAATGTCACAACTGATTTCCTCGTGACCTCAAAGCAGCCAACAGGTACTTCAGTTTCCATCTCACCTTCTTAGCATTGCTAACTGGTTTTCATATTTTAATTGATCACCAAGCCTCACATCCTTAAGTTAGCTCACATATAACAGAGAACACAAAGAACCTAAAAAAGATCAGAGAGTCTATCAATGATCTAGAAAACACCAAGCCAATCAAGGGACATTGCATTGTGTGTGTGTCAGAGTTACAATTAGAAATCCTGGCAGGGATTGCTGAAAGGAGCCATTGAAAGGGTTTATTATAAAGGAGAAAATGGGAATCAGGTGTTCTTTAAAGAAAAGGGAAGCATCCTGAGCCAGCAATAGCAAGAAGCAGAAAACTGAAGTGGCCAAGGGACAGAGCTGTCAGTGCTCCATGGGAACTGTGCTGTATGTAGGTATCCTAGGTTAATTCCTGTTGCTGTGTTAAAAACAGAAAAGCAACTTCGGGGAGAAAGGGTTTATTTTAGTTCACAATTCCAGATTAAAGTCTGTGACTTCTGAAAAGTCAAGACTATGGGAACTTGAAGCAGCTGGTCACATCACATCCACCATCAGGAGCACGTTCATTGCATGCATGCCTAGTGCTCATCTAGCCTTGTACACTTAGACAGTTCAGGATCCCTTGCTTAGGGAATGATGCTGCCCAGAGTGGACTGTACCCGCCCAATGAATTAACGTAAATAAGAAAATTCCCCCACGGACATGACCACAGGCCAATCTATTCTAGACAATCCTTAAGACTTTCTCAGGCTGAGGAGACAGTTCAGTTGTTAGTGGCGCACAACCAAAACTCCAAGGCTCTTTTCCTAGGTGAGTCTACATTATGTCAAGCTGACAAGTAGAACCAGTCATCACAGTGGGTAACAAGAGCCAACACAAAATCCTGCCCAGCGAGGAAAAAAGAACAGTAAAGTCCACGTGAATGGAGTCTGAAGATCTGTCTCTGTGCACAGAGCTAGAGGAAGAAGAGAAAGGGAAGACAAAGCCCACATGGGAAACATCCACACTAAAAGCTGTGGGCATTCCATCTACCATCTTTGCCCAGGAAGGCCCCACCCAGAAAATAGGGACCCCTTGAGTCATCCTCGTATGAACATTCCCTCTAGCTGGGAGGCCCTGAGAACCAAAACTGACATGGCTGAGCTCTATATTCTTATCTGGAAACAGAAATGACAACCTTTGGTCATTTCAAGAATTTTGCTCCCTCCTGTTACCCTAGTTTGCTCTGGAAACAGGACAGAACAGGTATTCATTCTCTAATGTACACACACACATACACAGCATATACACACCATATAAACACAGTGAACAAACAGGTTGGAGAGTCTTTAAACAGCACATTTAGTGAAATTTAATGTGAGACTTGATTGAATCTTCCAAGATTCTGGCTGAAATTTTCCCCCTGATGCTGGCTGTGTGATGGTTGATCTTCATTGTCGATTTGACTAGGTTTAGAATCACCTAATGGACACACCATTGGTGGATCTTTGGGGTCATTTTAAGGGAAGATTAACTGAAGCAGGAAGAGATGCTCTGATATTCCTTTTTGCTTCACACAGATGTATGCAAGCAGCCTCATGCTCCTCTATGACAGTTGAAAGCCAAACCTACTGCCATGCTTTCCCCCTCCATGACTCCCACCTTTAAGTCTGTGTGTGTGTACGTGTGTGTGTTTGTGTGTGTGTGTGTGTGTGTGTGTGTGTGTGTGTGTGTGTGTAGCATGGATATATGGGTCAAGAGACATGTCACTAGGGAAGATGACAGCTTGTAACTCTCAGACTTGTATGTCTTCAGATTTTTTTCTATTCTATAATAAGCATTATTTGTAAATTTGTGTGTCTTGTGGCTTATTATAGTGTATTGGGTCGACCTCAGAGCCCCGTTATTGGCAAGTACAGGTGTGTGTGCTCATACAGGTATTGTATACCTGTGTGGGAAGATCAGAGGTCAATATCAGGTGTCTTTTTCATTCTTCACTTTTTTTTTAATGGGCTGGCTGGCTGACCTTGGAGCTCAGAAGGTAGCTAGACTGGCTGAACAAGCTCTAGGACTCCTATTGTCTCTACCTCTCTAGGATTGAGATTAAAAGCGTGCATTTCCCAGAATCTGAACTCAGATTCTCATAACAGTGAGATAGATAGCAGAGATAAAGGGGAATCCCCAAACACTTTCAGGCTAGCTGGCCTGCAAACAAAATACCACATCTCAACCAAGTTTACAAACTGAACTATCTCCCTCGCTGTTTACATGTGGCTGGGGTGCAGCTCAGTGAAATGACACCTGTCCCATATGTACAAGTCCCTAAAGTTCCATCCCTAACACTGAAAAAAAAAAATTAACCAATCAATCAATTAAATGGAAGGCTACCCTATTCAAATGAATTTCTGGGAAGTTATAAGAACTCAGAGAAATGTCACCTTTAAAAAGACAGAGCATACTTGTTCATCCTAAGAAGTAACAGAAAACTAAAGCTTTAACACAATTCAATGATTCTGAAATAATCCTACATGGATCTTCTCTTCAGTGTAACAATTGAGCAGAAATCTAGCACCTTAATGTTCTTCTCCCATCCAGATATCCCTCGACTTCCAATGGGACAGATCCCACGTTAGTTACTGCTTATTGCTGTAACCAAATGTCTGACAAAAAAAAAAATCAATGTAAGAAAAGAAGTGATGGTTCTGCTTTACAGAGTGAGGGGATACTGTCCATCATGCCAGGGAAGGCATGTGGCAAAGCTTCAGGCATCTGCTCACATGGTATCTCAGCCAGGAAGCAGAGAGCAATGACTGTCAGCACTCAGCGGGCTGTCTCCTTTGTATACGGTCTGGGAGCCCAGCCATGACATGGTGTCCTCTTCATTCAGTGTGGATCTTCCTATCTCAGTTAACTTAATCTAGACAGCCCCTCACAGATATGCCCAGAACCTTGTCTTCTAGGTGATTCTGGGTCCTATCAAGTTTAGGATTTCAACCACAACAAACATCGCAGACTGAAAATATCTTAAGTCCAAAATGCATTGAGTATCCTACGCAGATGTTTAGCAACCCAACTACTTCAGAGTATCAGGCACTCACTCACTCCTGAGACTGTGTGGTTGACCGAGCACTGTGGGTTCCTGCCCAGCCTCACCAGAAACTAATGGACCACACATTTGAAAAGGATAAAACTTCAAACATGGAAATCCAGCCCATGACTTCTATACCATCATAAAGTTAAAAAAAAAAATTCAGAGGCTTGGAAGATGTCTCAGTGGGTACAACTCTTCCCACACAACTGTGTGGATCTGAATCCAGATAGCTAGAGCCCACTCAAGAGCCAGATGTGGTAGGACGTATCTACAATCCCAATGCCCCCATGGTGAGCTGGATGACAGAACTCGAAAATTCCCTGGAAGCTTGCAAGGCAACTAGTCTGGCTAATACTGGAGCAAATAGGAAGTCCTGACTCAAACATGCGGGAAAATGAAGACTGATAACCTGAGATTGTCTTCTGACCTCCTCATGTTGTGCACCAACACACAGGAACATGCTCACACACATCACACAGGCACACACATGTACACACATGCACACATGCATGCATGTGCACAGACACACACACAGGGGAACACAAACGTGCACACACATGAGCAGGCATGCGCACACACACACACACACACACACACACACACAAAGAAGGGTAAAAATAAGTAAGTCCAAGTCATTATTACAATAGTTTTGGGATTCAGGCACACTTAACTGGTTAATTGGGTCCCTGGCTCCGGGCCTCACAAGAGTGAGTTCCAGCTGTCAGCCTGGCATGAGGGTATCCTCTGAGACCTCCTCTGAGACAGGCTCTGTCCTCTTCCAAGCTCATCTGCTTTTGGAAGAATATGTTCTCTTGCAGATGTAGATGTCCATGGCTGATTCCTCAGATCCAGCAAGACAGAAAGAAGAGCTATTTCTGTCACCTATAGGCCCTCTTTTCATAGGCTCATACCATGTTGAATGCACACAGGAACATCTCCCCTCTGTAGTTTATCCTAGACCTTAATTACACCTGCAAGATCCCCTCATCTTTGCCAGGAGACACAGTCTAATCATGGCATGATTCCCAACACTGTCACCATCTTGTGCTTTTTAGAAGCAGCTTACAGGTACCAGCATGGGGATCACTTTAAAATTCCGTGTACTGCAGATGGCACAAGAAAAACGTGGATGCATTTGTGAAAAGAGGGCAACGACCATCATTATCCTTATTTTTTTCATAGACAAGGAGATTCTCAGGTGTCTTCTTCAAACCTCTTACTTCACCCATAGTAGAGTTTAAGTGAGCATGCATGCATTCTCTCTCTCTCTCTCTCCCTCCTTCCCTCTTTCTCTCTCTCTTCCTCTTTCTCTCCCCCTCCTCTCTAAGAGCTATTTTCTACTTATACATCCTGTACTCTCTTTGTACTCTTTACCTGTTTAAATGGGGAAAGGTTACTATGGCACCTGCAGGTAGATTGCAAAAGGCACATCAAGGACAAACCTACCAGTCACTTCGAGTAACTTACAGCAAAGTTGAGTTGCAAAGGGTGGGGGAGTCGTCAGCCACATTGATGTTAGTAAAATTAGCCTCAAAACATTCAAGACTTTACCTCCTGGGATAGTGTAATTTTCAAACAGGCAGACTCTCCTTGTGTCTTCCCCACGCCTGTCAAAGACTGTGAAGCAGAACACTGGTTGGGTCCAACAATCATGGTTTTTAATCCAGATGTTTTGGCCCTATAGGCAAAGCCTTTCTGGATCTGGGAGCCTATCCAAAAATCTGGAGAAAATTAGATCTTTATTCTAAAATTAAAGTTCCTGTAAAAAAAAAAAAATCAGGAAAGAAACCAAAAAATTTAAGTTGTGGACAAGTCACAAAATATATGGCACAAATGTGAGTAGAAATTAACACAAATTAAGCTGCAGTGTGTCACTCATGCATATTTATAACAACTAATTAAAATAGACTATGTGATCTGTGGATTATTTATATCTTCTACTCCTTAAGCATTAGGTGCTTTTAATGAATACAGGATGTTCTTAAAAAATCACAACCAAATAAAAGCCATTATTCATGTTCACAGATGGAGACATCTTGGGTCATGACTACTATAGCCTAATAATGAAAGCTCTTGTGAGCTTGTGATCAGTGGGAATGCATGAAAGAATGTTGGGTGAAGCCAGGAAATCTGGGTTCAAATCTTTCTTCTGCTTCTCTCTGCCTTTGCAACTTTGGGAAAATCACTTGTCCCTTTTAGTACGGGCTCCACAGCCAATCACAAGAGACCAGTCAATAACTGTCTTCACAGACCCATTATCTCTCCAAGTGGTGATAAGAGAATGTTAGTTATCAGCTACATTCCCATTTGTTGTTAATGGATTTGTTTAGTTTGCAGTGAAATGCTGATCCGTCTAGTATGGTAGCCCCTAGCCATACAAGACCACCAAATATTTGCAGTATGCCTAATCTGTAATGAGATGTACTGAGAGGATAAGGTATTTCAAAGATGCAGCATACACACACATACACAGAGAGGGAGAGAGACACACAACAGAAGGTTTTGAAATGATGGTTCAGCAGTTAAGAGCCCTGGATGCTCTTCCAAAGGACCCAGGTTCAATACTTAGTACCCAACTGGAGACTCACAACTGTCCATAACTCATACCAGGGGATTGGGTACCTTCTTCTAAACCTCCAAGGGTACAAAACAGGCACATGCTGCACAGACCTGCATATTGTGCAGGCAAAACAACACCCGTAAACATAAAATTAATTAATAATTAATTAATTAATAATTAATTAATCAGCTTTTTAAAAGAATAGGAAGTATCTCAGTGAGGTTTCTATCAAGCACAGCTGGACATGGCAATACGCTGCTGATATCATGTTAAATGAGATTTCTTATAAATGTCTAGTCTGTTTATTTTTTGCTTGCTGTAAATGGGGCCATCGGGAAGTTTTAAGTGTCATACGTGGTATGCCTTGTATTCCAGTTGGAAGGCAGGAATATGCAACACCTGGGTGCTCTCAGAGAAGAGTTTTAATTCCTTGGTGTGGCTTAAAGGGCTCAGGGAGATCCCTGACTTCCCATCCCTGGTCTCCTCTTTTTCCTTCCAGCTGCTACTGCTCTTCTTCTACACTGACCCTTCCTCACTCATGAAGCCCACGACTATCTGGGGGACTTTGCTTTTGCATCTCTGGGCTCCATGTCGACCCTATTCACATCTAACTTTTCCCCCTGTTTCATGTCTCAGCTGACATGCTACCACCTCCATCAGGTTTTCCAGGACCCCATTACACAGAGGAACAATATCCAATGACTTTCTACTCCACTTACTTTCCCTTAGGCACCTTTGGAGATTTGTAATTTTCTTAATTAATATCTAGTCACCTCCACTGGATAGTAACCTATGAGAGCAAAGCACCTCCCTATTGTGTGCTCACCTCAGTACTGAGCCCACACTAGTTCCCAGTCCAGCACTTGAGTGTTTAGTTGATTCATTCATGAATGATGAAATGAATGTGAGATTCATTTTTAAAACTCCCAGATGATAAGGGAGGGGTGGTGAAGGTATCTGAAGCATTGTCTTGAATCAAGTACTCGTTCTTTCCCTGACAACCACTCACTCCTCTGTGATAATGACCAGGGTCATGGGAGGATCACATAAGACCAATGAAAACCCAGTCTCCAAACTGAATTGTGCATTTGGATTTCAGGGATGGCAAATTTTAATTCTATAACCCTTGATAAAGAAAGCCCTTGAATTTTCCTTTTCTCTGAGAGGCCAAGATCTAGGAAGCAAGATCTAGTAAAAGCTTTATCAGGTAGAGAGCCTGGTGTTAGTTTTTGAACCAACAATCTCCAAGCAGAAGAATTTGTCTTTAATTACCCAGCACCTAGGCCAGGGCTTGGTTAAGGCAGATGACTGAGACTCCTATATGAATGAATGGACATTTCCAGCATCTCAAAGCAATGAACCCTGAGAAAATCAGACATCACTACTGTTTCAACCATATATATTTCTTTCCAGATTTCTATTTTCTTCCCCAAAGAAATAGAAAGTTCAGTCAATAAGACCACACAAGCAAAAGAATCAGAGTTCAATTTGCTGCACCCACTGTAAAGAGCCAGGCATGGTGGCACACATTCTCATCCTCCCAACCCTAGGGAGTTGAAGACAGAGGATCTCTGGAGCTCACTAGTCACCAGCCTAGCCTGATCAAGATCCAAATGAAAGACTACCAAAAAAAAAAAAAAGTGGGGGAGGTGTGACACACGAGTTTGACCACTGGTACACCCATATGTGTATCCACATATGCCAGACACAAAAAGAGAAGGAGGAGGAGAAGGAGTATCTTAAAGCTGCAGTGAAGCTAAAGTACAATGGCCACATTCCCACCATGTAACTGCATAGACACAAGCCATAATACATTGGAAGCCACACAAGTTCATGACTATAGGACCTCTTTTAGTGCAAGGGTCTCCAGAAAGATTTGAAGGACAGGAAATGGCATCATGAGCTGGGATGGGGACAGGCCCTAGAGGACAGCAGGGATCTCTTGTCTGCCCATGGCAAGTAGTTCTTTGGAAAATAGAGGATGGGGCATCCAGGACAGCAGCTCCTGCACTCCCTTCTGAGTAGGTATCATGACATCTTCATCCTTCAATGTACATGGAGCAGAGGTAAAGGTAAGGAGAAGCAGAGGGAGCTGAAACTACACGGTGTCGAGTTAATGCAGTTACAGTGATCCCCTGAACAACATTTTCTCAAGATGAGGCAAGAAGAGTGGCTGTGATGGGAGCAGGCAGTGACGTTACCCAGGGGAGGCCTCTGCCCTGTGTGAAAGAGATAAAGCCTGCCTTTGTTACAGTCCTGGCTTCTGTTCTCAGTGTTCTGAGACGTGAAAGCTCCTGGCATGAAGTCTCTCTTTAACACTGTTGTTCTGAGAGAGCTGCTCATGGGAAAGCTTCCATCCAGGGCTAGATTTCTGTTGACCACTGTGGATCTCTAACTTTTCAACGCAGCCCAGCTTGGAAGTTTGAACAAAATGGACAAAGCATAGGCTTGTGCCAGCTCTTCTGGTCTCACCTAGCCTGATTGAAAAGTCAGCCTCCAAGCTGGGGCAGCAGAAGGGGAGGATTGCTTAGTTGGCAAAATGCTCACCTAGTAAACATGAGGCCCTGGGTTCAATACCCCAAACCTATATAAAACAAGCCCAGTGTGGTGGCATGTTCATAATCCCGGCAGTGAGGGGGGGAGGCAGGTGGATCCTAGGAGCTCACTAGCCAGCTAGCCTAACCTACCAGGCAAGATCCAGGCCAGTGAGAGACCTTGTCAATGGTGGCTAGTGCTTTACAAACTATGGCCAATTATGTCCACTGGCCTCCTGATGAATATACACTTACACACACGCCCCATATTCCCAGGCCCCAGTAAATCAACACCAAAGGATCTACTTTAAGATCAGTGCTGGGTCTCTCACCGCTAGTCTTTCACTTTAGCCCACGGGAGCCCTGGTTTCCGGCAGGAGATCTTGCCAGTGTGGACTGTAAAAAGACCACTTCACGTCGTGGCAGATGAAGCAGGGTTGTTCTGGATAAAAATGATGCCTGGGCTGTCTTCTCCTGGGACAAACCCGGGATATCCAAGTCTAGGGAACTGCCTCACAGAGCACTGTGGACTCGGGAGCAAATAAACTGCCTGGCAGAGCTAAGCAAGCCTGGCCAGATGACAGGGACCCTTGTTGGAAGTTCCATGGACACTTCATTTCAAGGATGAGAAAAATAAGACAGGCTTTTGCTCCTCTGGACCTGAAAAGACTTAAACTGTCTAAAAATCACTACTTTCCAATGTATATCCTTTACAGTCTTGAGCGCCATCCCTTGGGGCCAGTTTTGGTCTCACCTTTTCGGGTTAAATCAAGTCTTGTTGCAGAGCCCAGCTTTGATCTACTCACTATTTCTCCTAGTCTTCCTGGTCAGAATCATAATTACACTGCATGAAGTAATTCCGAAGTTATAATATGGAAATGGTTCCCTGGGCAAAGGTGTTTGCCGCCAAGTCTGATGTCCTGAGTTCGAGGCTGTGATCCCTCAGGGTGGAAGGAGAGAACTGACTTCCACAAGTTCTCTGACCTTCACACACACGAGCGCTCTGACAAACAAACACACACACACACACACACACACACACACACACACACACGCACGCACGCACGCACGCACGCACTCACGCACGCACACAAACATGCACACACGCATGCGCGCACACACAAATGTAAAATAAAAAGATTGTGTTCTCTTCCCCTGAGGAGGGAAGTACAAACAAGTTATGAAGTATTTTAAACATTTTTTTCTGTCTTTAAGA
The DNA here is from genome assembly GCF_907164565.1 of Psammomys obesus. Classification (NCBI taxonomy): domain Eukaryota; kingdom Metazoa; phylum Chordata; class Mammalia; order Rodentia; family Muridae; genus Psammomys; species Psammomys obesus. The sequence goes on along the minus strand of NW_026596101.1, from coordinate 2,191,261 downwards.
AATTGTAATTTACTACAGTCTCTCTTCCCTCTCTGGTTTCTAGACTTTATCCAGCTTAGGGTCAATCGAGGCTTTGGCAGACCACCTGCCACTTGTACCCCTGGGACAGGGGGGAAGAGGGTGGGCAGAGAGAGTACTACTCAGCATTTATTTTCGGAGCCAGTTCTCTAAAAATACCTTGGCTCTCCTCTTGCTCTCTCTCTCTCTTTTGACCTGAATGGATCTGCCTGGGTCTCCTCTGCCCCTCCCTCCGCTCCCTCCCTTTTAAAGGAGAAGGGCGAGTGGGGAGAGATTCCTGCCGCCTAGGGGACAGATGCGAGAGCCCTAGGTGGCAGAGCGCTGGCTGCGCTGACGTCAGGGTACAGTTTAGCCAAGTTCTCAGCCTCCCTGCAGAAGCCACCCTCAGGGAGGGGCGCAGCCTTTTGTTCCGATTGGCTAGCCCCGACTGGGCGCCCTCGCGCATTGGCTGGCGGTGTTTTAGAGGGAGTCCCGCTCTCCAATTAAAGCGGACGGCGGCTCCGCACTGAGCCCCAGAGCTGCCCGCTGGACGCGCGAACCTGAACTTCTCCCTTCAGCTGAGCCGTCCCCACTGCGCGACCTCACGCCCCTGCCTAAGAAAACAGGCGCTGTTTCTACATCCCCAGAATGGCAAAGGTGGCTAAGGTCCTCAACCCGGGAATGCAAAAGGTGAGCGGAGATCCTTCTATTCCTGAATCCTCTGGTTCCCCCTGCTCTCTACACTGAGTAGCTAGGGACACCTTATGGGGTGCAGCAACTCCACAGAACTCACCGAAAACAGAATGGTGGCAATACTTATTTGGGCTGACAGACTCATCCCCCAAATACACTTCTTAAGTCATTATTAAGAAAAGTATTTGCACTGAGACTTAGTTCTTTATTGATGCTGACTAAAGGTGAATTAAAGTAAACATTTAGTGGGGAGAGAGTAGGCACTTGTTTGTGTTCTGGCTTCCCCCTCCATGTCCTCTCCACTGCCCTGCCTCCTTGAGGTTCCTTTAGTGAAGGTTGGGACCCTGTGATACAAACCCTTCCTCTTTGCTACCCTCCCAGAGTTGGGTGGTTTCCCCAGCACACAGAATAGTTTTTTTTTTTCCCTGGGGGGGGGGGGGAGGTTGCTGTTAGGGGTGGCAGCCATTGTAGCTCAGGGGAACGAATTTCTGTCCCCAGGGTCTGCACATTTCCCTTTCAAGAAGGGCTGGCCCAGAGCCCAGAAGGTCACGGGTAAATTGCTGCAGCAGGGGCCAGCAGCTGTGCCTACGGCTCCAGCTCCAAACTGGCTGCCTGCTTACCTGAGGCACCCTGAAGGCAGCAGGCTGGACTACGAGAAAACATGGGGAACAGGGAAGCAGTGGCAACAGACTTACGTTTCCCAGATGGAGAAATGGGAGGTACAGGATCACAGGGGACAGAGGTGTTCATACCCTGGCCCTTGGTCTGGTCCATTTTAGCTGTACAACAGCGATGAAGTCACATTCCCAGTAGCACTTTCCCTATCTATATGTAGGGAGAAGAGACACCCCCAATAGTTTTAGTAGCAATATTGACAGTGTAGGTTAATATCCCCCAAACAGTAATTATTAAGCTCTGCTTTCAGAGTATTTAATCTTGCGGGGCAAAGTTCTCCTTTGTTGACATTCTATGGGAGGTAGGAAGACAAAAGAAAGAAAGAAATGGGAGGAGAAGACAGGAAGGAGGGAGGGATGACAGAGGAAGCCCCAGACCTCCTGCCCTCCCACTCCTAAGCCTTGTGAATCCTTCTGCACATGGCATCAAATCAGACTTAATCCGGGCATCTCCCTGATGCATTCACCAGACTATTTGCAGAATCAAGTGTCATCTCCTCCAGAGTTCACAGAATACTGAGCCCTGAGTAGGGAAATGCCTGCTGGTTTCTAACTATGCACAGGCGTCACTCTCAGTGCTGTGTACACCCCCCCCCAAGTGTTGGAGGGCAAACCTCGTCCTTGCTCATCTCTGTTCCAGTCCAGCGTCTACATCATACACGCACAGTGAGACTCAAAACTCGACGACTAAAGCGGAGACTGTCTGACAGCTAAGCCCACGGTGACCATTATTTAGGGTGCTTGCGGGATTACCTTTCCACCTGTAGCACTGTGACATGCGGTCTTTGCACTGTTGCCCCAACTGAACTCGGGGACAGTGACAGCATTTCACTCTCCTCAGAGAGGTCAAATGATTTGGGAGTGTGTTGCTATAAGCTGGTTGACATCTTAGAATGTGAGACGAAGTCTATAAAGATCCCTCCCCTGCATCAAAAGCCCGAGCCACACTTAGAGAAAGCGTCCCTTGTTTTTATTGTCCCTTACATAGGACGGTGTGATTCTCTGGATTAGAGATGGAACATGTTCCTCTTCATGTCACTGTCTACTGCCAACTTCCTTGGCCTGTGAAGGTTTTATTTTCCATTTAGATCCAATTACAGGCTTAGAGAAAGAATGAAGTGGGTAGAGATGAAAGGGTGGGTATTTTTTACCTCTTGGAATTTCAACCACTGGGGAAGATCACCACGAGGTGGATTAGCCAATGTCTTCAACATAAAAAGTGGAGGGAAGGGGAGGAAACCTAAGAGGGCCTTGCCAAATGGTACAGCAGCAATTAAATACTGTGTCTTGTCAAAAGCATGCTGAAAAGAGTTTATTGCATATTTACTTTAGAAATCTGCAACTGTGGGGGGGGGTATAACATTTGGCTTCAGGGCATGTAATCACACTTAGATATTCTGAACCAATTTTAGACTCTTGAAACTGCAAAGGCCCTATTTACAAAATGTGAAAGGGCTTAACGTAGATTGCACAGTGTCCCCATTTCCCTCTCCCCCACGGGTTGGGAGGGGTGGGAATCCCCAGCAGCTGGGAAGTCATAAAAAGGTCTTCAAGAGAAAATATAAAATCCCAAACTGGAGTGGACTTGGAAATGATGTGACTGAGCTCGTATAGGCTGCTGGTCTTTCTCCCTGAGGGATGCATGTTCTTCTCCATAGGGGCAGAGGCTGGAGAATGGTCCCAAGCCACGGGCTGCTCTTGAGCCCTCATTTGCTTTTCTTTTGGGAAATAAGATATTCCCCAGGACAGGCAGGTCCCTGAGCATGGTGAAATTGCCAACATTCCTTGGCAACAAAGAAAACTAAATGCCTGTCTCTAGATGGAACCAATCACTAGAATAAATTTGTTCTTCTGATGCTTATTAAAAATTCTGTTTACTGCCACCGGCTTTGGCATCAGATGAGTTCAAGTCCCAGTTCTACCACTTACTAGCTAGGCACTAGGACAAGGTAATTAACTTCTGTATTGCTGTCGTAGCAGTTTCTTAACACTGAAGAGGCAATAGTGGCATTGACTTCTCACAGTGGCTGTGATAATTAGTAAGATGATGTATATTAAAAGCAAAGCATACAAGCACTGGGTGAAAATCAGCACTTAGTAGGGCTGGGAATATTGTTTGGTAAACTGCCACACAATCATAAGGACTTGGGTTCAGCCTGTAACACCCACAAAAAGAGCCATGACACATATGTGTAATCTAAGCACTGAGGAGGAAGATCGCGGGACTTATTGGCCATCCAGTCTAGCCTACTTGACAATTTCTAGGATCCAATGAGAGACCCTATATCAAAAACACAAAGTGGATGGCCCCCGAGAAAAAAAAAATCCAAGGTTGGCCTTAGGCCATAGAAGGCACTTGAATACACATATATTTACACACACACACACACACACAAAACTGCACAATGTGAACATGGATATATATCGCACATACATGTACACATAACATACCACACACACACAGGCACACACACACACACAGAGGCACACAAAATCAGCCATTAGGATGTTTGATGCTGATATACAGTTTGATGGTATGTGATAAAGAAGTGCATGCTTTAATTTTGCTGTCCCAAGTAAATAGTTACCAATTGCCATTCAACTATGCCTAAGACAGCTGGGTCTGCACTTCTTGAAAACCCGAGGCAAAGAGCAATGATCTTGCTTTCATTCTCACCCAACACATAGAAAGTGTGCTTTTGTAGAATCAAGTGTCTCCTTCCGAACTCAGATCGCCAGTCAGTGAGGAACTCATCCCCCTGGGATATAGAGTCAGGAACCTGGGGGAACTCTTTCTCGCTTTTCAGGTGGGGAAACTGAGGCTCAGAGGAGTCAGGACCAGAGGTTGCTGAAAATATGTCCAGAAGGCTAATAGGCTCTGAAAGATCCCCTGATGGCCAGTGTCTCCTTCGAGGGATTTCATATGGACAAGGAGATTGAGGCACGGTCACTCTGCTACATGTGCCACTGTCCATGTCCTGGCTCCAAACCCTGGCTCTGTGGGTTTTTTTTTTTTAATTTTCCTCCTCAATACACATTCAAGTAGCACTAAGTGGTGGGTTATCCATGTGTATGTCCGGATTCAACTAGGTGTCTTTCTTCACACGTCTCCACATTACATCCTTGGTGGCTATCCTGTGCTACAGATTCGTCCTCTGCTGTGTCCAAAGCCCTTCCTGTTTTCACCTCTAATTCCTGCTGTGAACAAAATTTCTGGCACATGGCTTTGGCAGGCCAGTCCAACATAAACAGGGCTCCTCAAGAATTGTCATTGGCTCCCTCAGTCTTAAAAACATATTAATCTGTCACTTAAAAGCCTTAACAGCCAACATATTAGAGGCATGCCCATAGGTGTAGAAAGCAACTTGTTCCCAAAAACAGCCCGAAGAGAGAGCACGTGAGCACGTGCATGTGTGTGTCCACACATGTGCAGGGGAGAGAGGACAGCCCTCGGGAGTCAGCTCTCCCCGTCCACTGCGAGCTCAAAGGATCAAACTCAGGCGGTGAGGCTGGTAGGGAAAATGCTCTTACCCACTCAGTTATCTCACCAGCCCTGTCTAAGTCCTTTCTGGAGAATCATTACTCTGCTCAGGGCTGACATTCATCCTGACACGCAGGTGTGTCTGAACAGGCTCAGTCAGGAGGTCACAGGTAACCTGCAGCCCAGTATCAGCCACCCGCAGTGGTGGGAGCGGGATCTTCCAGTCAGATGTACTGCAGGGGTGCTGAGGCAGGACAAATGTAGACTGAAGTCAACAGAGCACAGAGCCAGACCACCCAGGACCTGCATGTCTCTCTCAGGCCTGTGCTCCGGGCACTTTTGGGAGGAGATGATAGTGAGCCAACTGGGTTCCAGAAGAGGCAGGGGACTGGATTGGGGGTGGGGGAGAATCACCCTATCTTTCCTACTCACATCTTCAAAATAGCCTGTGTATAATAAGACAGAGATTTGCCATGATTCATAGCAGACCGGGAGCGCTCTTATCTCTCCACCACTTACCCAACACCATTTAAACATTCATTTCTCTGGCAGGCGGTTGACTCACTGCAGTTAGGATAGGCATGAGATGGGCTTGGAACATACCTCAGAGGTAGAGCACATGCCTATCACACTTGAGACCCTGGATGCTATCCCAAGCACTACAAAAACAATTAATTAACTACTTAACAAATGACCATTATTATTCCAGGCATCTTCTCACTGAAGGGCTATTCACAGGTCATTTTCCTAAGTGGCAGAAGTTAAATAAAAACCCTGTTTCCTTCCACCTCCATCCTGCTGCCCTTTCTTTTATGTCAGACCATCCCCCTAAACAAGCAATTGTGGCGAAATAGGCCTAACACTCCAATCTCAGGAAAATAAAATTGTCCAGCAGCCTTCTAGAAGATCCCAACGGAACAGACCACTGTCGCTCATCACTATTTTCCTTTAGATTCTTCTTCTTCCACTATATTAACAGGAAGAGGATTTGGTCAGCAGCTGCCACTGCCTTGACAGGTGTAGGGCCAAAAGCCACTTCTATGAGATTCCTTCCAGATCAGGGGGCTTCCTTAACTGCACTTGGGACATTTTTGGTGTCGTGTATGTCAACAGCTTACATTTCTCAGAGCTCTGGAAAATGCCATCTGTGGAATTTTCCTAGGGGCTAAAGGTGATGTGGGGGTCCGTGGACAAAAAGATTTTTTTAAATAGTTGATACGTATTTGGTATCTAAGCTTAGATACTTGAGTCATACATTTGGTTTTTCTTCTTTTATTACATTTAGTGTGTGTGTGTGTGTGTGTGTGTGTGTATGCGCGCGCGCGCGCGCGTGCATGTTATGGCATTGTGCATATGACAGAGGACAGCTTTCAGGAGTTGCCTCTCTCTTTCCACTCTGTAGGTCCTGAGGCTCAAACTCAGGCTGGATGGCGAGTGCCTTTCTTTATCTGCTGAGCCACTTTATCAGCCCAGACCTTGGCCATTACAAAACAAGAAGTAACAATACAATCGCAAAGCTATATAAAATTCTCACAGCAACTCTTGTGGCTGCAATCTGCTGTTTTATTTGAGATATGACCATGTTCACTCCTTTTCTGCAAAGGCCTTTTTTCATTCTTAACTGTTATCAACTGTTTGGATTCCTCCCTCCCAGCAGACTTATCTGTTCTCTGTTAGGACAGACAAGTTTGGGAAAAAGCAAAAGAGGGGAAGGGTAGACCCTTCTCCAGGACACTCAGGATGCCTGACATGTTCTCTGACACCATTACAATTAGTCTTCAAAGCCATCAAGTGAACACAGCAGTGTCCTTTTCACATATGAGTAAATTTAGACTAAAGGTTTAAAAGGCTTGCCTACCATGACAAGCTAAGTCAAAACCAGCTCTCTTGGATTGCAAAGCCGAAGCTCATGTACCCAAATCACAAGTCTGGTGGAGAAAAGGCAGGACTATTGCTATAAGTTTTACACATAAATTAGGTTCTTTCAACTCACTAAACTCACTGGTAGTCTGGAGGGACAACTTCTCGGCATTTACCCAATGTCACCAGGCATCCGTCCTCCTCTGATATCTATGTGAGGACCACCAGGAGTATACTGTCTCCCACATCAAGTCAAAGCGATTTCCAGGGATACAATATAAACTTCTTATTGTATATTCTTTCTGCCTTTCTAGAAAGCTGATGATATCCTCCAGGCAAGAATCTGGTACAGAAACCATTCAAGGAATCACATTATTATCCTGATTCTTAAAATAAATCCTAGAGATCCTAGACCCAAAGATTCCAGGAAGTCTGAGTGTGTGGATTAGCTTCCCTGAGGAATGTACATCTTAACATGTTTGGTTAGCTTGACTCATGGTCTGCCCAGTAATATGTGAAACAGGACAAAAAAAAAAAAAAAAAAAAAAAAAAAAAAAAAAAAAAAAAAAAA
>NW_026596101.1:2076828-2183885 GCF_907164565.1 Psammomys obesus | reverse complement strand
AAAAAAAAAAAAAAAAAAAAAAAAAAAAAAAAAAAAAAAAAAAAAGACAGCCCAAGCTCCCAGAAGGACATGCTTTAAAAGGAAGTAACATTGCTAAAGGGAGGGAGGGAGGAGGAGGATTAAAGGCCCCATTTGGCCACTCTTTGTTTTGAAGATCCAGGTCCAGACAGCTATTACAAATTTACATGATTTGTTCATGGATTACATTTTTCTCTCTTATTTTAAAACATTTGATCCTGTGTAAAAATTATCTATGGAGATAAATGCGAAGACTCATTGTGCCAAAGAGTTGAGCAGACTTAAATGGTAGTGCTTTCTTGTAATCTTAGAACTATCCTAGGCACAGATAAGAGGATCTCTGGGACTTAGTGACCAGCCAGCCTAGACTTCTTGGTGAGCTCTTAGGTGCCAATGAGAGATCTTGTCTCATAAAGTAAGACAGAGAGTGATTAAAGAAGACACCTGATGTCTATACGTGCACATACCTATACAAACACTTGGACACATGGAGTGGGGAAGATCCACGTATTGCAAGCAGAGTGATCCAGAGGCAATATCTAATTCTGTTATTTACCAGGTCTACAAGTTTTGCCAAGTTACTCGTCCTCGCTGGACCTCTTACCCCTCATTTTAGAACACAGGCTCATAGTAATTCTACATGTAAATGATACTTTAATGAGGTAAAGTAAGCAATAAACATGCCCCCCCCCGCTCTTATTGGCATTCCCTCTCATCAGCACAAAGCAAAAATCTCATAGGTCATTAAGCACTGGAATGTTGGAAGAGCGAGTTCGGTGTGCCTACATCACATGTGGTGGCTTCTAAGATATCAGGTTGCAAGACCTTCTCTTTGTAGCTAAACTTGATCCAGCCATAAATATGTCCAAGTCATGTCATATGCAAAATCATAGAGATAGCAGCAGTTCATTTTGGATTTTTCATTGCCAACCTTTCAACAGCTGCCTCCACCTTGTCCAACTTCTTTGTAATCTGAGGCATTTACCCTCAGATACCTTGCTTATAAAATGGAATAAAGTCTATTCATTTCTTACAGAGCAAATATTTTTTTAACATTTATTAGGTTCCACCCACTATCTTGTAATACTATACAATGAATACAAAAATTCTGAGACTCTTATCATACAAACTTGAATCTGGTGGAATTCATTCTTCATATGGTCAGAGAAAGGCCCAACAATGCCAGTGTTCCATATTCTATGTATTATTTGACCTCCTACCTAACACACACCCTCTTTCCCTAGCCATCCTCACATCTCCCAGGACTGCATACTTTCAGAGAAACCACAGTGTGGTTCTCACTATGACAGTAGAGTGGAGTGTGTCAATTCTTTGCCCACTTTTTCATTCTAAACAAGACTTGTAGCAACCATAAGAAAGAGAATTAAAAAGCAGCTTCCAGGTCTCACCAGTACCTAGTTTTAGTTTTCATGATGATAAGGAGGTAGACCAGCTGTCTGTGCTAAGTTCACATTCTCAGAGACTACTGAACTCTGGGTTGTATTTTTTCATTTTGTTGGTTTCAGGGACACCTAAGGGTAAAATAACAGGAAAAAGGCCAATGCCTGAGTAATGGCCTATAAGAAACATGGCCTTAAGAAGACAGCATCTATTTGGGCCACATGACTAGGTGATATTTCAAGCTACTGATTCATGAGGCTGACCACCAAGGTGACTAGCTCAAGAAATCTGCTGGCTACAGTAGGTAGAAGAAAAGATCTCAGTTTTGTCATCATTCTGGAGGACAGCCACACACCTCCCAAGGCACTTTTATGTTCTCCGCTTCACCCGCTATCCAGATTCCTACCTAGGAGGACTTGACTCTAATGTAAAGGACAATGGGTAGGAAATTGTGTAAGAGAGATTCTTTTGCAATTTTGCTTGTAGATAGAGGCAGGGGTACTTATCGGTTTTTGTTGTTGAGAAGGGATCTCATTATGTAGCTGAGGCTGGTTTTGACTCATGATTTTTCTGCCTCAGCCTTCCAAGTTCCTCCAAGTTCTGGGATTTCAAGTTTGTGCCATTTTCCTGGGCCAAAGCATGTATGAGGCCCTGAATTTTCTATATAAGCCTTCTACCAATGAACTGTATCTCTCAATCTTTAGAGTGTGTGTGTATGTGTGCATGTGTTTATGAGAAATATGTTGCTACAACTGGGGTTACGAGCAACTTAGTGAGCAAAACTATTGCATCTTATATCTCTAATCTCTCATTAAAAGGTAGGACTTCCTTCTATTAGGAATTAAGGCAAAGGCCCTGGAAGTTTATAAGTCCCAGGCCTTAAATGCCAATGGATATCAGTAATTATTTAACTAGGTTGAATTTGGACATGTCATTTATATTCACCCTTGCTCTGAAAAGATGTGATGATAGCCACAATTATTTATTAGTAACTAACCTTTAAAGGGCTCATATAGCACTAAAATATAGCTTTGAATTTATGTGTTTATATCATTTCGGTAATACTGATTTCCTTTGGGATTTTAATTTATGCATTTAAAACAGTATTTTGAAATGCCTTCCAATCATACAGTCAAAAGGTCCCTTGCTATCACAAATAAAGCTTTAGCAGTGTTACACATATATACTATATGCCTTCACACAGACATACATGTATATACAAGCATACAGTCATATATGTATAGTGATGGAGATCTGAAACTGCTGGACAAAGTAGACAAAGTAGACTCAAATTGAGTCCTGCTGCTCATTTTCTATTATGTTAAGTAAATCATTTTTGAAAGGTGTCTCGTTTCTTCATCAGTAAATGGACTTATACTTAAAAAGCCCTTATACTTACTACAATAATCTATTGAGTCCTTAGCATAGGACTTTACATATAACTATTGTGTTAAATGTAGCTATCATCACCATTAGAAGACATTGTAAGAGTAAAGTTCTAAATAGACAACAAAATAATATGTCAGTGAAACCCTCTTACCAACATTTGATTTAGCCGTAAAAAAATAAAGGAGTACATTCTTATACTTAGCCAGCAGTGTCTTGACTGGAGGCACAACAGTGATGCTAAGGAAGATCAGAAAAGGAAATACTTAAAACTTCCTCAGGAAGGTCAAGGAAGCCTCGCCAAGGAGGCAACTTGATCTGTGTGTTGAAAGATGAGGGTGGACGAGGATCAGTTCACAGTCCTGCTTTGTGCCTTTTATATCTGATGTTCATTTTCCCCATCACACTTGCTGTCCAACTTAGGAATATCAGCTGTCTCATAGTGTGGAGAAATGTATGCCAGTGGGATAAATATCCCAACACTGGGCTGGTGGGATATTTAGAGCAGGCCACAATGACAATGGAGAAACGGTCTTGATACACCACCAGCCTTCTAAAAGGCAGAACCTTGGTCCTTGAGACCCAGCATCTTACATCACCATGATTTCTTTCACACAGTTCCTTCTTCAGATTTCCGACTGGATCTGAAAATATGTTTTCTTTCTTAAAGCATTTCGGAGCAGGTGTTATAGCAAAATTAAATTTACAAGGCTTGAATATCAAGAAAGTCATCAAGTTGACTCTTCTTGATTTTTGTTAGTTGCATGTGATGTATGTGATTACATGACCTAGGAAAAACCCTCACATGATTTGCTGCCAGGTTTTTTAGAAAATGAAAACACAGTCATAGCTATATTTGCAAGGACTTGAAGAAAGGGTAAGATTTAATGGAGAAACTCATCTGTCCTCCTACACAGCCAGCAGGCCCCAACAACCCAGGAGAGCACAGCCCCAGAATAAGATTTGTAGTTAATTAGGCTTTTCATCACCTCCTCCACCTTTCCTAGGGCTCACAGTTAGTACCATCACCAGGAAAATCACTGTATTCTCATTTGAATAAAGATTGTTCTCTGCATTTAAACAATTAAAATTAAAAATTGAAGGGTAGCAAAGACCTTAGAGAGTTTCAGCTTTCTTGTTGAATGGGCAAGGCCACAGAGCCAGCAAGACCAAATAACCTGTTCAAGGTTCCAAGGCTTCTTTGTGGAAGTGCTAATAGATTTGGAATGTAGCTCAGTGGGAGAGTATTTGTCTAGCATGGAAAAGCCCCAGGGTTCTCTCCACAGCACTGAGACAAGAAGAAAGAGGACGAGGAGAAATCAGGTACCACAGTATTTAGGTATGTGACTCAGGTGGCAAAGTGCTTTTACACGCACAAAGCCCTATCTTCCATCCCCAGCACTACATTAACCAGATGTGGTGGCTTCAGGTTAGGTAGAGGCAGAAAGATCAGAAGTTCAACTAACTAGCAGGTTTGAGGTCTTCCTGGGCTACATGATACCCTGCCTGGAAAGCAAAACAAAATGCTATTTTCCCTAACTTCCATGGCCAGAACCTTCAGTGAAGGATGAAGTGGGAAGCGTTGGGAATATTTTTGCCTCATGAATAGATCTGTGGTTTGTTGTTGTTGCTGTTTTTAAACTTCTCTAATCCTTAAAAAGTTCTCCCTTCTCTTGAGCAAGAATCCCTGTCTCTGCAGATTTTCCCGGCAGTTCTCTTTGCTTCTGTGGTCAGCTCAAGACTGAATGGCCAGTTGTTTCCCAAAAGTCAATTTCACGTTATTTTGCCAAGAACTGGTCAGGTTGAAAGCTGGAGCTTCCATTTCCAGGGTCACTTTTCAGTTCTGGGAGACCTAGTGTAAGTCTTAAGCTGAAGGAGATGGGCCACAGACTTCAAGTTTGGTCCAGAGACCATTTTTGTGAGTTGTGTCTTTTCTCTGTGTGGAAAGGATATTCTCTCCATCTATCCACATGCACTGATGTGCCACCAACAATCCTGTTCTTGGAAAAGTACATTTAAGATGGAAAAGCTAGACAAAGGGCAATAAGTTCCAGTAGATTACTAAGAGAAATCCTCCTACACTCTTGGGTAATACTTAAGAAAACTCAGCACTGTTGTTTCCAGTTAAAAAAAAAATGTGGGGAAGCTGTGTACATAAAACCTGAGAAGACAAAGGAAGGAAAGAAATATTGTTAAAGTAAAGTAATAGCAATAGCATAGAGGGGTTTTTTGGGGGGGTATATCTGTGTGTTCAAGTCTCTCTCTCTCTCTCTCTGTGTGTGTATGTGTGTGTGTGTGTGTGTGTGTGTGTACATGTGCATGCACATGTAGGGCAGCAATCCACAGGGATTCACCTGTCTCCACTGCCCCAGTGCTGAGAAGCTATGTACCACCAAGACCAGCTCTTATATCTGTGTGCTGGGAATCAAACTTTCATGCTTGCACAGTAAATACCATCCCAACTAAGCCATCTCCCAGGCCCCTGGCCAAGATATTTCTTAATTGCAGACTGGTCATAGTTTATTGCCATATGAAAGAATAGAACAGTGACACCATGATCAAAATTGTACCTCTGTGATATCTCATCTAAAGGGAGTATGTGATAAGTAAACGAGAGAGCTGTTCATCACAATTACCTAGCTTTCACTAAAAGACACTACCAAAGGTTAAAGGCTGTCCATAAAGAGAAAATATTCCAAGTGTTATTATACACATGGATGCCTTTGGTAAAGACCTGTATCCAGAATATATTGATAACTTCCACAAACTGATTCTAAGTGTCCAAGAAAAGAAATAATTTTATTTAAGCATGTGTGTGGGTACCTGCATATCAGTATTGTACCATTTGCATGCAGCTGCTTGCAGAGACCAGAAGAGGGCATCATATCCTGTGGAGCTAGAGTCCCAAGTAGTTGGGAGCTGCCATGTGGGTGCTGAGAACTGAACCTGAGTCCTCTGCTAGAATAACAAGCACTCTTAATCACTAAGCCACCTCTCCAGCTCCTAAAAATGAAGGCTAGACCAGGTGCACCACAAAATGAGAGGCCCAAATAGCTTGTATATGCAGGCAAGGGAGTTTAACACCATTATTTCTCCAAGAAATACAGATTAAAAGCATGATGAGATTGCGTTAGATACTCAGTGGAATGTTGAAATTAAGGCATGCATTACCAAGTCTGGGAAAGAAACGGAGAAACTTGAAGTCACATGATGATGCCAGGGAGAAGGTAAGGTGATACTACTAGAACAAGAAGCTTCTGGCAGCTTCTCATTGGGTTTAATATCTCTCTACACTGTAACAATTTCACTCTTAGGTATATGTCCTAGAGAAAGGATCATGGGTATCCAACAGAAACAACCAGACAAGAGTGTCTGGAATGATTTTTATCTACAGCAGACCTTGACTAAAAACAACTCAAATCCCCATCAACATGAGAATGTATATTTAGATAACAGAAACTATGTAGTTTTTTTTTTAATCCAACATATGCAGCCACCTGGGTAATCTTAAACACGTTGAACAAAAGGAACAAAATATTATAATACCATAGAATTTCTCTCATATAGTGTTCCAAACAGGGAGAAAATGAAGCCTACAGGGATAGAAGACAGATAATAACTACCTTTCTAAGATAATAACCTCTTCTTGGGAGGTGGTTATTGCCAAGAAGGGAGCACTTGGGAACTTTCTGGAACGTAGGTTTTTGGTTTTTATCTAGGTAGTGGGATTATGGAGTACACATATAAAGTAATCAGGTGAATACTTGAGATTTTTGAATATTTTTAAACTCTAAAGCCAGACACAGTAGCACATCCATCTGCAATCACTGTGACCTTTCTGGAAGAAGATGGGAGTTAGATCAGGAGAACTAGGAGCTCACAGCCCAGCTACTCTGGCATAAACAGCAATGAAAAGCAAGGGACTGTGTCTCAAAGAAGGTGAAAGGCAAAGACCAGTACCCAAGGCTTTCTCCTCTGACATCCGCATGCACACCATGGCTAACATACATGCACACACATGTACACGTGTCAAGCACTCAGGCACCACCATGCCTGCACAAAGCAGAGACATCTCTGTGTACATTTTACTTTGAAGTACTGCTGAAAGTTTTAAGGGGTAGTATTTAAAAAGACAGTCAAGGGGCAGCGGGGCTAAGGGCTGAGTTCTTGCAGCAGCCTGATGGATGCCACGTTAAGGAAGAAATTTGTCTCAGGGGGCTACTGCTGGAGCTTTCGGATCTCCCTTCCATGAGCCTGGAATTATCATTTCTGTGATGGTCCTTCTTCAGTTACATACCTGACAACATCCAGCCTCTCCTGAATGATCTGCCACTGGTTCCCCAAACAGAACTTTCTTGCACACACACACACACACACACACACACACACACACACACACACACACACATACTTGCCAAGTGGGCTTTATCTTCCATGAGGCCAGAAATTTAGACCAGGCCCTCTCTCTTCTGAACTCCTAAAACTCATCAGCTTTCCTCCTGAGCACATGTGTCACCTTCAGAATGTTCCAGGGACATCTGCAACTGTTATCTTGCTTGCCTTAATTCCTGTACCACAATATCCTATTTGTGCCGAAATCTTCCATGGGGCCTGGCTCTCCTGTGTGCTCCCTGTTAGTGCGGCACACAGGAAGTCTCAGCAGGATGGTGGATGGAACAGAGAGTAAGGCAAGCAGGAATTAAGAGAAAACAAGATGCACAGAGGAAGAGAACAGTCAATTTGACCCCTCTCCTGACAGACATAGTCATTCCTGCGAGGATAAAAGAGGAAAATAGAATGTGAGAGTGGAGGGTATGATACAGATGTGGTAAAAAGAGGAAAAAAAAATCTCTCCTCTCCATCAGTGGGGCCCCATGTGTGCTGTGCTGCTGACTCTCAGACATTTACATTGATAAGCCAAAACCAGAGCCAACAAAGGAGGAATGGAGTGACAGAGTGGAGGGAGAGAGACGTCATGATGTCTGTCCTTGGTGGTACCTAAAAGACATCTTATGACTGTAAGGAAATTGGAGTGAGAGACATCCCAAAACAGACTCAGATTTTTTTTGACAAATGTCAGAAGTCTGATTATCTTCTCTCCAAATTATCTACAAAAGCAACATCAGCAGGATGCAGATAAGCCACGCCTTGATATGTTTCCAGCTTCCATAGAACCAACTTGGGCCTTCCTATGAATCCAGCAGCCTTCCCTTTCCAGCCAAAGGTCCCCTGAGAACAAACTCCAGGGAGTTCCACAGGCTGGGGAGACAGTTGGCCCTGGTCTCCAAACAACAGCCGCCAGATCTCAGAAGATCTGGCCCTCCTGAAGGATGACTGAAGCTGGCCGAAATCGAGGCCAAACCGCTTCTAACTCAGACCCATATCTAGTTTAATTTTTTAGCCCTTGATGAATATTTATACCAAAATAGGCCAGTGGAAAAGTTCCATCTGTGAGGATTTGTGGAGGTTTGTCTTTCTGTAACCACCTTGACCAAGTGTAGGGAAACAGTGAAATCACTGCCAACTGTGAACCCTTTGAAGTGCAGGAGAAGCTGAGAAGGCTCTGGACCATAGTATTTCTTCTTATCATGAAGACTCTGAGTTGGCATTCCACCCTTTTTTAAAAAAAAAAAAGAAAAAATGCTTAGTATCAGTATGACTTAGTGCTTTATAATGATAGCCAAGCCTTCAATACCACACCGACCATGATGAATAGTATTGTGAAGGCGTGGATAACTCTATTATAAAGATTTCTTTTGGGGTGAATTTTCTCTGTTAGTTGGTGTCTTTAAAACATTACTTTAAAAAGTATGAGGGTGGGGAGACATTTCATGTGGTGATGGGCAAGCATGAGGGCCTGAGTTCAATCCCCAGACCCATGCGTTTTTAAAAGACCAGGCATGTTGGCATGCTCTTATAATCTGAGTACTGGGGATGAAGAGATGGGGAAATCTCTGAGGCTTGCTAGCCAGCTAGCCTGGTCTGCTTGGAAAGTTGGAGGCAAGTGAGAGATTCATCTCAAAAATACAATGGACAGTACTTGAGAAATGACACCATGACACTCCAGGGTATCCTGTGTCCTTTCTGTGTTCTCTCTCTCTCTCTCTCTCTCTCTCTCTCTCTCTCTGTGTGTGTGTGTGTGTGTGTGTGTCTGTGTGTATGTATGTCTCTCTTTCTCTCTCTCTCTCTCACACACACACATACATACCTGCACATCCATAAAAAAACCACTACACACACATACCAAAAACCTTAAATGCTACAATTAATTACTTTTATTATCCTCTTTTTTTTTCTATCCCTTGTACTTCAGGCCTCCTATAGCCTAGGCAACAGCCCTCTTGTCTTTCCTGGTAAATAAATACTCCTAAGCCATCTTTTAATTTAATATCAGCCATCTCCTATTCCTTGTGCCCAGGCTCCTCAAGCTGCCCTCCCCTCCCCGTGAAAGGGTGACCTAGAACCTTTGTTTTTTCATAAAGTGTATTGACTTCTCTCATGTCTCATAGGCAATGGGTCACATATTGCACCAGGTCATAGTTTCCCTTGTCTTTATAAGAACCTGTTTTACAAGAGGATAAACTCAGGCTCAGAGGAGGATGAAAAAGATTGCTTCAGTTGTAGACTCAGTCATTGATAGAGGTGATGGATAGGAAAGGAAAGGTCTTCCTTTCTTTCCTAGTGTGTGTGTGTGTGTGTGTGTGTTTTCCAGTGTTTCGAAGACTAGGTCAAGAATTTGACCATGGGTTGAATTTAGTCAATACACAGACATGAACACTGGCCAGAATATACTTCCCTTTTCAGATCTCAAATTCTTCTGATTCTATCAGGGAGAAAAATCTCCCTTCAGTACTAAAATGTCTGACTTCTCAGACACCCAGATTCATGTTAAAGTCACAGTGCACAGACCCAAAGTGTTCAGAAGGTAATTTCATATAATTAAAATTTAATGAAGAAGTTTCACTATTTGCTGTATTTTTTAAAGATGTATCTCTTTTTTAATTTTAATGTATATGAGTGTTTTGTCTATCTGCGTATTTGAATATCATTGCATGATTGGTACCCACAGAAACCAGAAAAGAGAGTTGGGTTCCCTGGCACTGGAGTTACAGATGGTTGTGAACCACTATATGGGTTCTAGAAACAAAACCCTAATCCTCTAGAAGAGTATCCAAGGCTCTTCACTTCTGGGCCTCCAGCTCCCATTTGCTATGTCTTATGGTTGCTTTCTATTTTAAATACACTTCATGGGTAAAGTTATTTTTCAAGAAACAAGTTTTTTTAAGTGATTTGTGTAACTATAAATAAGTAGATAGTCACACAGATGGTATGTAGAATGCAAAGTCTATGAAGAAGGGAGACAGGGTTCTATAAACAGCTGATGTTTGATTTCTCCCTGATCTCCAAAACACTTAGTGTTTCCAAAACATCTTACATGCGTTATCATGTGTGATTCTTACATCTACCCAAGGAAGCTGCTCAAGACTACGATTCACTTTTAAAGATGAAAAGGCACTTTTAAAGATGAAAAGTTCAGGGGGCTGGAGCGATGTCTCAGAGGTTAAGAACACTCTCTGTTCTTCCAAAGGTCCTGAGTTCAATTCCCAGCAACCATATGGTGGCTCATAACCATCTATAGTAAGATCTGGTGTGCAGGCAGAATGTTGTATAAATGATAAATAAATCTTAAAAAAAAAAAAAGAAAAGAAAAGAAAAATTCAGTGGTGGAGTTTTATGCCTATCATACATGAGGTCCTATGTTTCATTCTCAACTTTACTTCACAAAAAAGAATAATCAAGCTGGATATGGTGATGCAGACCTGTAACCCCAGCATCCAGGAGGTGAAGGGGGTCTACAGCCCGAGGTCTACATAGCCAGTCTGTGATACATGAGATCTCTTGTCTAAAAATAAGAAAGTAGAATTAAAATGGAAAAATCTGAGATTGAAAATACAGCAACTGCATGCTGGAGTTACCTAGGTAGCATGAAATAGTATCCAGGGCTTAAGTTCAATGCCACAAGCTCCAACATGCAAGGAACTTCTCCCAGTCTCTGTGAGCAACCCGCAGTAGCAGTGGATAACCAGATATTCCAAAGTGACGTGCCAAGACCAGAAATGCCACGGAAAGTCTGCACAACTTAACAAAGCTCATGGATTGGCCTAGGTTTTCACAAATTCCCAGTACTCGTATATATTCTATTTCATCAAAAAGCCTGGAACAGAGCTCTCTACAGAAATGTGCTCCCAGAAGAGAGCAAAGGAATGAGCTTTCCTGCCCAGGCAGTGTCTCTTATGTTCTGGGTACTGGCATGCAAGCAATGGCATGAAGTAGAATGGACCACTCTGTGAGGAAATGTCCAATTCTGAAACAAGGAGAGCAGTTCTTTCCAAGGTGACTGGCCTTGAGTGGATGGCTGAGATTTGGCACTAGACTTAGATGCCCAGACAGATGGAGACACCATAATTGGGGATCAAATGCCTTCAAGGGAGAGTCCTATTTGTCAGAGTCCAGTAGCTAAGGAGGTTGGAGGTGAGAGCTGCAATGGAGCGATAAAACCACTTGGTAGAGCCCAACAGGAGAGAAGAACTGATGCCAGAAGCAGCTAAGGAGGACTCAGAAGAGGGCGGCTGTCTTACATCAGAGTAGAGGACCATCTGTTTTGGTACCAAGGATCATAGACAGAAGACCAAAACTGAGAGTGCTATCAAAGGCACTATGTAAACCAACATGTGCTGTAAGGAGCTACCATGTACAAGGCATTGTTCTGGGAACTGGCAGGAGAACAATGAGCCAAACTCCAGGGATTCTGCTCTGTTAGGACTTGCAAACTATCAGAAAAAGTGTCTAAGGATAATCATGGTGGGCCAGAGGTTAGGCCCACTATGATGGGGGCTACAAAGAAGTGAAAGTCACAAGTTCATCAAGGTGACAGGGGCACGTGATATTTTCTGCAAACTATTTTGGATTCTACAGTTTTGATTTGTCATTGAATCATGTTTAATGAGTTTCAAGGGTGAGACCTTGACAATGAGTTATTTGCATGGGAATGGAGACCTCTCATGTCTGTTTCTTGGTTGGTTGGTTGGCTTTTTTCTATGTTTGTTTTTGTTTTTACTTATTTTTATTTACCATTATTTGTGTGTGTGTGTGTGTGTGTGTGTGTGTGTGTGTGTGTGTGTGGTGTGTGGGTAAGTACGTGCATGCATGTGTGGTATGTTTGATGCATGTGTGTGTAAGAGAGAGTACAGGTGTGTGCATGCTCCAGCACACACGTGGGAGTCAGAGGAAGACTTTAGAGAGTTGGTTTTCTCTTTCACCAGGCATTCTAGGAATGTAACTCAGGTCAGAAAGTTTGTGTGGCAAATTCTTTTACCTGCTAAGTCATCTCTTTAGCTTTTGTTTGTTTATTTGACACATACTCCCCCTATGTAGACCAGGCTGGCCTCAAACTCACATAGATCCACCTGCCTCTGCCCTCTCAGTGCAAGATTACAAGCATGAACCATCATGCCTCATTTCTGTTTTATAAAACTTGGCTCAGAAAAAAACTATGATCTCCTTAAGGCCCTTTTACCTCTAAAGATATATGGCTTTCTCATAGATCCAGAAGTCAACTCTATGAACTGTACAACTAAGCTATTATGCAGTGGGGGAGTCAAAGGAAGAATGAAATATTTGGATTCAAAAAGCTGTATCTAATGTTCATATTTTTTTTTAAATGTCAGCAAAAAGGAGAGAAGCAAAGTCATTTATAAGAAGGCTGCCCTTCGAAACCAGAAAAACTCCTCAGGAAAGGCAGGCAGCATATTGAAACACTGCTATTTTGTCAGTGATGTTGACTTAAGCATCTTTCTATCTCTCTCTCTCTCTCTCTCTCTCTCTCTCCCCTCTCTCTTTCTGTGTGTGTGTGTGTGTGCACACGCGTGCACATGTACTTGTGTAAGCTTTCATTGTCAATAAGCTAACCTACAGGTTAAGTCTGAGGTTTGAAGCAGGAGGCATTTGCATAGTGAAGCCTGTGGACTTTCAATAACCAAGCAACAAAACACATTTAGACAGCATGTTTCCTATCAAAATATTAAGACTGAGACAGGCAAGATTTAAAACCTTCTTGCTTGATTTTCTCAGCTCACCCTTTCTTAGGCCAATGCAGATAGAAGCATGTTGTCCTAAAAATTAGAATACACACACAATTATATTCTTATAGAAACACATTTTAAAAATAGCACAATGCTAAATTCACAAATGTTTTGCCAAACTGGAAGGTGTAATGAACAGGTACAGCCAAACTTAAGATTATAGTTTACACTGGAAACAAAGTTTATGAAGAGTTGAAATCTAAGAACCATGAAATGAATTAGACTCTGAGTGTAACCTGAAGACATCAGGCCCGGGAACACCAGCAGCTTGTTCTCATTTAGGAAGTCTGGGTGCAGGGGAAAAGGATCCCATAAAAGGACCTTTTTTTTTTTAATCTTTACTTCCCCCAAGCTACTTGAATAAGATTCTCAAGGGAGTCAGATAACTTCTGGTTCATAGTGAGGATATTACAGTTGTGCTCCATTGTCCACAACGCTGCAAGTCATAGCCAAGGAAGGAAAAGGTCCCTGGGAGAGGGCTCTGTCAGAGGAGGAAGCACCTGGGAATTGGTCAGAAGGTCAGCTTCCACCTCTGGGATTTCCCTCCATAGCCAATGTCCACCCTGTGGGAATGGGAGGAGTATCTCCAAAGATCTATTAGAAAATGCCAGGGTATAGATTAGGGATGTAGATCCATGGTAGAGGGCTTGCCTAACTTGCATGAGGCTTCAGATTCAATTCCCTAGCACTTCCCAGAACAGCAATAGACCCCAAGTGGTGTATAGTGGCTTATACCTGTTGTTCTGGGGTTCACAGGACAACTGAGACAGAAGACTAGCATAAATTCCAGGCTAGCCTGGCTGCACACTAGCCAGGCTAGGCTATAATGTAAGATCTTGTCCTTAAAAGAAAAGTCCTCTGGGGTAGGGACATAGTAGTTCAGTTGGTAAAATGCTTGCCTAGCACTCCAAAAGCTCAGGGTTCAATCTCCAGCGTTACTTCATCATGAATAGTATACAGACTTATAATCCCAGCTCTCAGGAGGTGGAGGCAAGGCAAGTTCAGTATCATCCTCCCACAATGCATGGAGTTTGTGGCCAACCTGGGCTATGCCAGATTTGCAAATCCCATACAAACATATGCTCAAACCCTCACAGTGGTTCTCAACCTGTGGGTCACACCCCTTTGGGGGGGTCATCTAAGACCATCTGCATATCAGATATTTATATTACGATTCATAACAGCAAAATTTGTTATGAAGTAGCAACGAAAATCATTTTATGGTTGGAGGTCACCCACAGCATAAGGAACTGTATTAAGGGGCTGTAGCATTAGAAAGGATAAGAACCACTGCTCTGGAGGTAGGATGAGGAGGAAACCAATGAGAGGACCCTCTCTGCTTTGTACATTTCACTTTTCACACCAGCCCATGCAGCATTAGTAGCTAGATCAAAGGCAGCTGATGCAAGAAGGAAAATCTGAGTTCAACTTTTTAAAACTTATCCCATCCATCCAGTGGGGTATCTCGGAAATAAGATTTGTGGACCTGCTGTGGATACTGCAGGGTGTAAACATAGGCTATCAGCTAGCTGCTGGCAGCCAAGGAGGTTGGCTTCCTTTCTCCCTCCAGCTCTGCAGTTTGCACCCTGCCAATAGAAAGGTAAACAAAATTGTCTGTGTCCAGGGTTTGGACCACCAAGTTCCTGGATTTTCCATGTACTGTCACACACAGCTGGTTGCTCAGCAACAAATTTCACAGTACTAGAATTGGGACGCTGCACCTTGCCCTAATGCCTTTGTCAACGTGACCCCAGTCTCCTGATCTTTGGAAGACACATGGGAATTTTGATCACCACCTCTAGGCAATGTGCTTTCAAGGTCTCTTGTCAAGGCCTAGGAGAGAAGACTTGTCGCTCCAGATCATTTCACAGAGTTTTGGTACCTCTTCCTTTTCAATCTCACATCTCAGGACTTTCTAAGAACTGCCAAGCCTTGGCTGAAAGTCTTATCATTTCCCCCATCTTTTAAAATGTAAGAGCTAAGAGTACTAAATAGTGAAATGATAAAAAAAAAAAAAAGGAAAGCAAGAAAAAGGAATATACAACTTTGTACTTTGGTTAAGCATCACTTTATCCTATTCCAGGGCTTCTGTGGGGAGACAGCATTATTAGTAAATGTACATACAGTTTCTGTCTGCCAGTTCTACCTCGGTGAAGCTGAAACTAAGTTCTCCCTACCACAGTACATGAACTGCCCTTTCCTGAAAGGAACATTTTCAGGAAGTCTGACTTTGCTTCCTGTTATCTCACAATGCTCACACCTTCCCTGGCATGGATCTAGCTTGCAAGTTTAAGCACCAAATGCAGTAATTGTCCTCCTAACCAAACACAGGGAAACCACAGCCCTTCCCCTTCCCTGGAATGATGCTGGCTGGCTGCCTTCTCTCCAGGCTGCCATGGAGACCCTCTGTCCTTCCTGAGGCTGATGGTGACCCCTATATCTCTCCAGCTCTAGGCTAAAGGGAATGGAGAGACCCTTCAGAAGGAGATAAACCAGCCTGGGCTCAAATGAGCTCCATGTCTGCCAGCTGCATGGAGAGCCACTGCTTTTTATTATTTTCTTATGATGTGTAGTGTTTGGGGGGAAGTGATCTGGTGGAGAAGGCTTCTCTCACTCTTCTATTTAAGAACCTCTGGGGTCTTGACAAAGGTCTGGACTTCCACTCTGTGAAGTGTCCCAACCACTGAAAAAAAAAGAAGTTACCCACAAAGTGCAAGACTTTAACAAAGCCATAATAATAATTATTATATTATTAATTATTAGTGATTAATAATAATAATAATAGGTGACCATAAAACTATTCACAGTACACTATTCCATAAAGGTAGTCTAGACTTGCTTTTTTCTGAATGGATGTCCACTGGCCAGTTCTTCCGACCTGGAGCAGATAACCCTGTGCCCCAGTAGAAACAGACCCAGGGATCTGGGACAGACTAGCATATACATGACAGTATTTGTCTGTATCCAGATTTTTCCCCTAATGCATTGCAAAATGAATTCTTCCTATCTTAACTTTTCCATTCTCGAATCAAGAACTGTTGCTCTCTGTTCATCTTCTGGTTTGTTCCTCACTCACCTTCCCAGGTTTGGGGAAATCCCCAGGAGAAAGATTTAGATCATAGCCAAAAGAATCCTGTCTTTCCAGATACGGGATGATTGAGTACAGGTGTATTCTAGAGGATTCCATAAGTCACTTCAGCAGGCCTTGGGGTAACTTGCTCAGAACATGACAACAGGTAAGGGGACACATAGAAACAGCTGCTTTACCTTTCACCTTATTTTAGTGGCTATCTGACCTGAGTTTTCTACCATGACAGGAAAGCCAATCATGGGAAATGACTGCACAGTGGATCTCCTAGAACCATGCTGAGTCTCACACAGAGTGGCAAAGACATTGTCTTTATTAGGGGACATATAATAGGCATTCTGGGCATTCTTTGAGTCTGTCTCCTTCTCTTCCTCTCTCTCTCCCTGTCTTCTTCTCTCTCCCTCTCTGTCTCTATCTCTGCCTATCTCTTTCTCCCTCTCTCCCTCAATTCCCCTCCCCTCCTTCTCCTCTCCTTCCCTCTCTTCTCCCTGATGCATGAGCATAGGCTTCTAGAGTCTCCACATTGGGCATTTTGAATTCTCATCTTGATAAGCATGGGGGAGAATAAGTCCCTTCAGTCCTCATATCCTTTCACTGAGCTGTGCAGTAACGCTCAAAATTCACAGACTAAACAAACTGAGATTAGTTCTGTTGATCTAGTGCTTAGAATTCTATGGGTGGAAAACTTTGTGTGTTGTTTGTTAAAATCTTATTTGAAGCAACAGATTAGGATCACAATTGGTGGATTACAAAGCTGGTGGTTGCCATGCCCAATGGAGGCTTCAGGGTAAAGCCAGTTTTCCCTCTTTTTCAAATGGTTTGTGTCTATTGAAATTATCCTGTGGACCAGCTACAGTTGTTCAGGGTTGGATGGGTGCCTCTCACAATGTGGGGAAATTCTTCCAACCCCAAATTCTATTTTATTATTTTTGGGAAAATGTCTCTAGCTTAGGTTGTCCTTAAATTCCTCTGTGACTGAGAATGGCTTTGAACTGAGCGTCCTGCTTCTATACTCCAGAGTGCTGAATATTTCAGCATGTGCCTCAACACCTATATGTGATGCTGGGTGGGGACCCAGGACCTTCTGTAAACTGAATCTCCAGCTCAGAAGTGTGTGTGTATTCATGTGTGTGTGTGTGTGTTATACATGAGTGTATAGGGGTTGTAGCATGTGTGTAGCATGTGTGTAGATGAATTTCTCTATCACTCCCCACCTTAATTTTTGAGACAGGGTCTCTCACTAAACCTGGAGCTTCAGTCTTGACTAGCCATCCAGAAAGGCTCCTGTGATCCAACTGTCTCCCCATCCCTCAAGTTACAGATGTACACTGGCTTTAGCTCTAAAATACATTTTTTTAAAATGCTGAACAAAACATATTTTACTCTATATAAGAAATATTCCTTTGCAATGTCTTAGTTTTCATTCATCCATTCATTCATCCACTCATTTTTTCCAGTACACTTTGTCCACATTCAACTTTGGTACAGTTTGAGTCTGGGGCAAAATCATACTCTCATTCTCATCCTTCCCAATGTCAACATGTCAAGTTTGACATGTAAAGCCATCTCACTGAGGTAGAACTGGCACATAGAAACTCTGTGTGTCTGAAGCCCTACATCTGAGGGCAGTTTTGAAACCCTCAACTAATGAGCTTCTCCAACGGTTACCGTTTTCCTTGTGAAAATAAAGTAGCTAAGGTCTGCTCTCTTGGCAAATTCTGAGTACAAAATTATAATCAACACACTGTACCTTAAATCCCCCAAATGTTTTTGAACTGCATAACTCAAACTTAGGACCATTTCCCTCTATCCCCAGCCCCAGGCCTTGGCATTCAATATCCACTCTGTGTTTCTATGGGACCATGTTAGCGTCCCTACTTAAGACTGTGCAGCATCTGCCTCTCTGTGCCAGGCTTAACTCACTTAACCTAATGCTGCCATGTCCATCTGCAGTATCACAAACAGCAGTGTTTCTTTTTTTTTTTTAATTTATGTGTGTGCGCCACACACGTGAGCACGTGTGCACCTGATTGTATGTATGTATACCACATGTGTGAAGAGCCTGCGGATGTTAGAAGACTGCATCAGATCCCCTGAAGATGAAGTTGCAGGCTACTGTGAATTGAACGCAGGTCCTCTGCAAGAGTAACACCTGTTCTTAACCACTGAGTCATCTAGCTCGTCCCAGGCACATCTTTTATTACGGCTGACACGTATATCATCCTGCTGGAGAGGTTCACACACAACATTCATCCACTGCCTAATGCACATCTGGCTTCATTCAGTATCTTGGCTATTGTGAATAAAGCTGCAGGAAACACAGGAGTGCAGCCATCTCCTCCAGTGACTGCTTTCATCTATACATATTGTGTGCATTATGTGTTATATATAATGTATGATACATTGTATATATTGTATATGATATATGGATAAATCATATGCTATTATATATGATATATTGCTGATATAAAATGTACATATATAATATAGTTATGTTATATACAATATGTTATAATATATAGATATTATATATACCATTATATATAATATATTATTATTATTATATATAGATATATTATGTATATCATATAGATCCAGAATTTGGAGCCAAATACAGTTTTCCATAATAACTATTCTAGTATTATAATTGTATTCCCACCAACTGTATCCACGGGTTTATGAGGGAAAATTATTAAACCAATGGGCTGGATGACTAAAGTCTGAGTTGGAACAGCTGAGGGTACACTGCCGAGAAAGAAGGACTACCAAACTTGTTTGCACATGGAACCCTCTGGGGAGCTTCCAAATACAATGATACCTATGACCAACCCCTGGGTTTCAACCTAGGCCTCAGAGGTAAAAGATTAAAAAATCAGCAGGGACAGGGAGACGACTCAGCTAATAAAGGGCTTGCCACAAACACAGGCATGAGAATCTGTGTTCAGATCTCTAGCACCCATGTGAAAAGGCCATGCATGGCTGTGTATACCCTCAATCCCAGTGCTGTAAAGACAAGACAGGAAAAACCCTGGAGCTCGCTGGCCAGCCAGTCCTGCAGAATCAGTAAGCTCCACGTTCAGAGAGACACTCTGTCTCGAAGAATAAGATCAAGATAGATTGAGAAAAAGTCCAAAGTCAACCTCTGACCTCCACACATGTACAGACACATTCAGACACATGCACACAAGTAAAAACATACAAACACCACATACACACACACAAACATACACATACAGACAAGCATACAAACAACACACAGGAGCATACAAATACCACACACAAACACGTAAGTATACAAACACCATTTACACACACAGACAAGCATACAAACACTGAATACACACACACACACACAATCCCCAAAGACAGTAGTGCTCACAAGTTCCCAGATGCTGTCACTCTGGTTACTGCTACAGCTAGGAGATTAATCCTTTAGAACCATGGCAATAGGCCTACCTCAGAGGCATGTTGTAGCATGTTGCTAAGAAAACTCTAAATCCTAACTCATCCATTCCTGGATATTTGTAGGGACCAATTGGAGGACTGTCTCAGATGCCAAAATTCAAGGGTCCCCAAGACCCTTATAGAAAAACAGTATATCTCTTTGCACAGAATCTGGGCCCATCCCCCAAATCAACCAGATGGCTTCTCATACCATACACAGGTCCATACTGCACAGAAACTTTCAGTATTGTTTCTGGAGTGACGATAAAAATCTGTACAAACACAGATTTTTCTCCATCCAGAATTCTTTGGAATTCTTTTATTTATTTATCACTATGTGGGTGTTTTGCCTGCGTGTATCCCTATGCCCCATGTGTGCTCAGTGCCCTCAGAGGCCAGGAAGAGCATCAGATCCCATGGGACTGAAGTTACAGATGGTTGTGAGCCTCCATGTGGATTCTGAGAACTGGACCCAGGTTCTCTGGAAGAGAAGGCTGTGCTCTTAGCCACTGAGCCAACTCATCAGGCCCTCTATCCAATATTTTCTTTTGCCCAAGGTTGGTTGAATCCATGGATATAGTATGTGCAGGTAATGAATAACTATACTTAACTAAAACTGCTGTTATTTCTGGATATTATGGGAAACACGGAGCCTCAAGCCACCCCCGTTGTGGGCTTGAAGGTCTCTGAGGGTTATATGATTATGAAAAGAAGTCTCCAAGAGTGAATTATGTCCTAGGGAGTGAATCCCATCCATTCTATGGACATGTATTCCTCATGAACAAAATGGGAAATAAGTAAAATGCCTTCCTCCTGGGATTATTATAAAGACCAAACAAAAATAAGGGATGTGACCCCACTTGTAAAGTGTAAAGTATAGAATTCTAGGTGGAATGTTTTATAGCAAATTGGCTAAGAGCATACATAAAATAAAACCTGCCTGGTTCAATATTACAGCTCAGTTATTTATACTCTTGGATCTTCAAGAAGACCCTTAGTATTCTGGATTCAGTACTGACATCTAGAAATGAGAGTAATAAAAAGTACCTCTTTGATAAGGCTAGCAGAATTCTTTCATGAACTATTATAGTATGTAAATGCTAGGGATTTGCCTGACACAACATGTTAGCTACATCTGTGTTCACTGGGAAAGACAGGACATCATACAGGGGTGCATTTAGAAGTGCCTTTCTCCTCCAGAGGGCTATCTTCCAGACCATTCTGAATAGGCAAGCTGCTCTTTATCTATTGACTAGGGATAATGGCAGTCTCCAAGGGCTGGCTCTAATTGTTAACAAAAAGAATGAGTAAGGAAGTGAAGTCACTTGGTGGACTGTAAAGCTGTTATTATTGGGGTATTTATAGTAGTGGGATAGTTTTAGGATTGTTTTCTCAGAATGTAATGCTGACTATTTCTGGACCATCACATAACCTCACTCTGTTCCACTTAGCTTCATCCTCACTCCCTGTTCGCTCCTAAAATTCCTATGAGTTGGGTTTACATAACCTAATAGGTTAACCAGTAATCCTCAATGACTTGTGTTTATAGGGCTTTCTTGTAAGAGTCCCTATCGGATAGAATCTAGCATCCATTTGAAGATGTTACCTCAGGAAACAATTGAGATAGTCACAGGGCATGTGCTAGCACTACTAGAGCATTGTCAAAAGATCTCATGATCTTGCCTACTCCTAAAAGAGAGGACTTGTAATATGTTAGAACCAGCTCAAAATCCTTTAAGGAACCATGTCTTTGTAGGTAATTTAATGTTAGGACAAGATGAATGACCACTTACAAAACCAGTTAATGCCTTCCAGGGTAATAAATCCCAATATTAGGGGTGAAAGTTTCAAAAACAGAGAGATTATTTGTGTCTGCCAGGACCAAGAACTGTAAGTCAGCACTCAGGGTCACTGAGTCTTAGAGCTAAGTGAAATAGACATCTCTGAATGATACAGGAGTCAGGGTAGCCAATAGCCAGTGTCCTGCCATTAAACAGCACTGAAAGAATATGTCAGCCATCTTTATGTCATCTTTCCAAAATTTTGATAATATTTTAAACAATGGTACATACATATCTCATTTTACCAGCAACTTTTTCATTTTATGTGTGTGCCACAAGGAGAAAGAAACTGAGCAGAACACCCCTTTTCTAACTCCCACATTCATCCTCAACTCCAAACTGCCGTCCCCCTTTTAAATTCCTATTTATCTCAACCCTATAATGTTCTTACTGAGACGATTCCTGGGGAGTGGGGGAGATGGGCACTAGTGTAAAGGCCAGGCACTGAAAAGTGGTGACTCATACCTGTTACCCTGGTGTCAAAGCAAGGGTGGAGAAAGGAGGGTCCTCAGAAATCAATGGCCAGACAACCTAGCAGAACTCTTGAACTACTGGTTCAGTGATAGACAGAGAGCAATAGAAAAAAGTACTCAATGTCACCTCTGGCCTCCACATGGAGAGACAGACAGACAGATGACAGACTTTCCCTAGGAGTTCACCAGAAAGCAAATGCCTAAAAGAGACTAGAGCCCCTAGGCTGTCTCTTGCTCCTTACACATTCAGTAGCTACCAGACTGACCAAAGTCCTTTAAAGAAAAGAATGATTCATTTCTAAGATATTACTTTACATGTACCACATCCTAACAAACCAGAGCCAAAGCAATTGTCCAAACGCATGTTCTTGCCTCCAAGAGAAAACACAGATTAGACACTGCATTCTAAGAAGCCTTTGTTAAAGTGGCGGCTCCCTTAAGCTTCTATTCTCAACTGCTGGGAGAGGCTGGGAGACACCGTGCCTCCGTCAACAGCATCTACATCAGAGAAGTGTTCTGTTTATAAACCAGAGGATCTTGTTTGGAGCTCTGCTTCTGGCTAACTCCCTTCCCCACCCCTCAATCAACAAGGTCATCATTTTCTCTGTGTTGAAGATACTTGGTCTGCCTGGCTCCAGTGAATGGCATGCAGCGAACAAGTGACTGTTTATTGTGCTGAACAGTCAGCCAGGAAACTGGTTGCATGCATGGCCTGTCTGCCCAAATGTAACTTTTCTTGAAAGGTCATTTATTGCTCTTTTCTAGAATTTTTAGAGTCATGGAAACTGGCCCACAGGCAGGCTAGGAGCTAAGTTCTGCTTCCTATACCTACACAACTATGACTACGTGGCCTAAGGATTGAGTTTGTCCATTATCATTTGCCTAAAAATAGTGGTCTTTCTTGGTTAAGAACAGCTTTGCTGAAAGAGTTTATCAGATATGGCACAGCCATTTGAAGGTACCTATACTGAGCCTACATAAGACCAGCCTAACCTTCAGTCAGTTCTGGATGGGAGAGGAGCTCATAGAGCTCCACCCCTCTTTCTGAATTAGCAAATAATACAGTCTAGGAAGTGGTATGTCACAGTCACCAGGTTCCAATGGATAGGTCCAAACCATGGTTATGCAAGCACAACTTTAATTAAAACTCTGTAGGTCGCAGAACAAAATGATGTGATGTGGGAAACAGATTTTTAGGAAAGGAGGGAGATTGACCTCTTGGGAGGAGAGATGAGAAAGGATAGGGAGAGAGAGTAATCAGAATACATTTATTATTCATGTATGAGATTGTCAGCAAACTACTTAATAGAAAACTGAACAAAACCAAGAGTTTCTCAAGGACAAAGGCTAAAACCATCCTTGCTCATGAGTTAATCACAAAGTATGGAGCCTGTGTTGACTGTGTTATTTATTTTGTTTTGTTTGCTCTGGTTTTTACTTTTAAGTCTAGTCAGAGAGGCAACAAATAGAGAAAGAAGAAAATAGAGAATAAAAAACACATGGGGTGTGCCCTTTCCAAAATAGTTCCCCAGAAGTTCCTGAGAACATTGAAAGAACAACTAATTCAAGGTTATTCAAACTGTCTTTCACAAGCTCTAATGACAATAGCAAGTAGTCAGTGTATTATAAGTGTGTGCTAATGGAGCCTCTCACTTAACTCTCTTAGCAACTCCATGAAGTAGATTGGGTTCCTATCATCCCAGTGAGTCAGGAAGAAGGGATTCGACAAGCCCAGTAAGACAAAGGGTCAGCACAGCCTGACCCCTCACCAGAACCCTTCTCCCTGAAATAGGGGCCCACTCTCTTGTTGCATCTGGCACAAGCTGGCACCTTAAAGGTCAGTAAGCTTTGCATGTCCGGTGCCTGCCACTGATGCTCAGTCACATGATACTCACTTCCAGCCTGCTGCTCTGTACTACTCTGTAACATCTCACACATGAATACAGCCGGGGACGCAAGCCAGGCAGCCGCACCCAGGTGGTTTTCTAGTTTTGCAAAGCAGAAGCTTAATGTAGGCAGAACAATGGCTTACATCCAGTCACACACAGAGCTGGTAAATGTCAGATCCAGCACACTGAGGTTGGTCCCCACATCACAGGCTGACAACGCTGAGGAACAGCACTGTCTCCCATCACTGTTTCTCAACCAAACAGGAGCCAGCAGCCACAGTGAGGCTCAACTCCGGATCAATTGTTAAAACTAATCCTCTTCTGAGAGGACTGTTAAATAACTCCTCCTTAGGAGACCAGTTCTGCTCGGGCCTGCTGGGCCACTTACGAAATGCTTCCACAAACGTCTTCTTTCCAGGCCTCTGGGTATATCTGAAATACTCCAACAATGAAGCCTTATTCATGAATTAAGTAAACTTGGAATCACTCAGATATTAAGTGTGGAAAGATTGCTGTTTTTCAACTAATATAGTTCAAGATGTAGGGGAAGAAGGAAGGGGATGGATGCAAGTGCAGATACAGGCCAACAGCTGTGGAACATGGCCCCCAAGTCAGGAAAACAGCTAGTGATCTGAGCCATCTCAATGCTCACACTTAGCCTAGCTCGGTAACTTCAACCTGGGAAGGGCCGTGGCAAGAGGATCTCCTGTTTGGGGCAGAATAGATCACCCAGCAAGACCCATTTCAAGGGGGAAAATGTATAACATGATTCTAGTACTAATCAGCCACAAATAGAAACATCCTCTCCTCTGAACACCTGCAACTGGACTGTTGGTCCCTTGCTGTGCACGAGGGGTGGAACTTACATATCACTGCAGGGAGATACCAGTGCAGGAGAGAGAGAGAGAGAGATAGAGAGAGAGTGAGAGAGTGAAGGATCACTGGGCTGAACCTCAACACTGGCCATGAGAGTAGGTTCTCTCACAAGCTTCACCAATAACAGAGACACATACCTTTTAAAACCAAACAGAGTGCTATAGAAAACTCACTAAAATCCCTACCTTACAAGCATAAGAGCCTTAGTTTTCATCCCCAGATCCCACATAAGCAAAAGCCAGTGTGGTGGTCCATGCTGTTAACACTAGAGCTAGAGAGGCAGAAACAGATACCCTGGACTCACTATCCAGACAACCCAGCCTGCTTTGTAAGTTCAGGTCAGGGTAAGACTTTTTTACGTAGATCCTGACTAAAATGCTCAATCCCCATCCTGAAGGCAAATAGGATGGACATCAGAAGAAGAAGAAAACAGGAAACAACCTAGGAACCTGCCACAGAGGGCCTCTGAAAGGCTCTGCCCTGCAGACTATCAAAACAGACGCTGAGACTTATGGGCAACTGTTGGGCAGAGTGCATGGAATCTTATGTAAGAAGTGGGAAATAGTAAGATCTTGAGAGATCAGGAACCCCACAAAGAGAGCAACAGAACCAGAAAATTTGAACACAGGGGTCTTCTCAGAGACTCATACTCCAACCAAAGTACCAGGCATGGAGATAACCTAGAACCCCTGCACAGAGGTAGCCCATGGCAGTTTAGTGTCCAAGTGGGTTACATAGTAATAGGAAGAGGGACTGCCTCTGACATAATCTGATTGGCCTGCTCTTTGATCACTTCCCCCTGAGAGGGGAGCAGCCTTACCAGGCCACAGAAGATGACAAAGCAGCCACTCCTGATGTGATCTGATAGACTAAGATCAGAAGGAAGGAGAGGAGGACCTCCCCTATCAGTGGACTTGGGGAGGGGCATGCATGAAGAAAGGGAAGGGAGGGTGGGACTGGGAGGGGAGGAGAGAGGGGCTTATGGGGGGGATACAAAATGAATAAAGTGTAATTAATAAAATTAAATTAAAAAAAGAAAGCCAAAAAAAAGTGTAAACTGTGCATGAGAAGAAACAATACTCATGATGGTTTTCTGACCTTCACATGTGCAACACACACACATACAACACACACACACACACACACACACCACAGTACACATTCAACCATTTGTTTTTTTCATAGTCCCTTCTACTGCCAGGGTTCCCTTCTAGCCACTTTCCATTTTCTGTCTATTCAACCCTTGCAGTCTAAATTCCCAAGTGATCTGGTTGAAGAAGCCATCCTGATCCTCCCATCTGGGCTTCTTAACAGATGCCTTCTTCTGTACTTCTGCTATGTCCAAATTATAGCAGTTATCTTAGCTAGGCTTGCAGTCTGGCTCCATAGCGCAGCCCTTGCTGTTACTCGGCAGCAGTCTGCAAAATTGAGTGAAAAGTATGAGCTTCCCTCTCTATAGCTCCTGGCTTGTGTATTCTTCAGGGCACACAGAGTCTACTGTTAAAGCCCTCATTCATGGCGCAGGCATCTGTGCATTTGTTAAAATGAGGAGCTTATTCCTTTACGTTTCTAACAGGTTGAACCCTGCTTCTGATGTGAACAAGATGCTACACACACCTCTACTAAATCCTGCCCTCTCCAAGCCCCAGGCAAAAGCTAGGTTAAATTTCTCAGCCTGCAGATCCACCACTAACCCACCAAAGCTCCAATTCTAATGTAATACATTTCTGGGAATTCTGGCATTCTAATGAAAGTAGCCAGGGTCAGGCTCTGACTAAGACTTTTGCATTTCTGGTGAGCTTATGAGCAAGATTACTGGTTCGAGGACTCCACAAGAGCCACTGGTTCTAACCACAGCAGCAATGGCAGCCAAATGCAGGCTTGTTTCCTAGGGCTTGTAATGAGTAACAAAGGCTGCCTTGTGTGTTGCCATACCTCCAGAAGAAACTTCAAATGCTCATGAGATTGTTTTTGGTACATTAGCAAAAATATTTAAGTCCTTCTCAGAGCCATAAACATCTGGGAGCACGCTCCTTTGTTTGTGCCTGTAGTGTTGGTTCAGTCACATCCTAACAATAAATCAGAAGGCAATGGGGGAGAAAAGACACTCTGGAAGATTCCGTTCCAGTGATAGACAGATCAAGGAATGAATGAAAGTGGAGAGAGGAACAGATGGCCCCTCATAGCAGTCTTTCCAGACAGCGCTGGCATTTGGAGACAGCCCTGGAGCCTGGCTTGAGCCCCAGTAGAGCCTTTTATTAGGCAGAGCCCCACCCTTCAACACTTGACGCCTATGGCCCCATTCCCGGATGTTCTTCTCTGTTCCCAGTAAACAGTGAGTGGCAGCATATTGATCAGGAGCCTTTTAAGCCCCACACAGTCCCTTTGCTGTTATGCCAAGTCTCCCAGAGGTCAACGTGAACGAAAACACCCTCTCTCTGTCTCCTTTTCCAGATGTCCCTGGGCCAGCAGCAGTCCGCAAGAGGAGTGGCTTGTCTGCGGTGCAAGGGAATGTGCTCCGGCTTTGAACCTCATTCGTGGAGGTAATGGATTTGGTCAAGGAGGCTCTGTCCGCTTTTGTTTCTTGAATGTCCTTTCCAAAAATGTAGGTGGTTCTCTTTGCTCACATGATATAGGATGGATACTAAGAAGAGCAGCTAGGGAATGAGGGCCTTCCTGCTTGTCCCAATTCAGCAATGAGTGGATGTCATCAAGATCTTATAGAGCACAGATAAGGAAAAGTTGTTTGCATTTCATAAACCATTTCAAGGTAGATGTTATCTGGTCTAGCAAAGATTATATGGATTTTTTTTTCTTGCTAAAACTAAACATCTGACAAAAAGCCATTTAAAGGAGGGAGGGTTTCTTTTGGCTCACAGTTGGAGGGGATACCATCTGCCATGGAAAGGAAGGCGTGTGGCAGGTGGATTCATGGTGGCAGGGGTGTGCAGTTGGTACTCCTCACATCTTTGTGAAACAGGAAGCAGAGGCCAGACAGGAAGCAGAGCTGGGTTATGAAAACTCCAAGGTCCCACTTTTGTGGACTCACTTCCTTTAGCAAGGCTTCACCTCTTAAAGTTTCCATAACCTTATAAAACAACTATTAGCTAAGACCAAGTATTCAAACATATGAGGCTATCGAAGAGATTTTGCATGCAAGCCACAACATATGGCTCTCTAAAGATGGACTTGGGGGATGGCTTTGGGGAAGAAATGTCTCCTCTCAGGTCTGAAGATGGGCTTTATCTCACCTGCAGCATCATCTCTGGGGTGGATTTTAAACTAGGTGTGACTCTTGAAATAAAGGTCAAAGGCAGAGCTGGGGAAAGAGTTCCTTCAGTAAAGTGCTTGCCTTGCAAGCATGAGGATTTGATTTCTCTTCCCAAAACTCAAATATCTCTAAGAAAGCAAAAGTAGGAGGATCCCTAGGGCTTACTGACCACAAAGACTAGCCTTGGCAACTGCTAACCTTTGAAAGTGCTGGAGCAATCAAAGACCTTCTCTCTCTCAACTAACAGGAAAGACAACACCTGAGATATGACACCAAAAGTTGTCCTCTGACTACACACCACACACACACACACACACACACACACACACATACGAGTGGGAAAACAGGACCTGTGATTCACATCTGTACAAGAGGAGTGTCAAGTTCATCTAGAGTTCTGGAATTTGTCTTTCTTCTTTTATCACTGAGGGCTCTAAAAAATATTGAGGCTGCCAACAAACATAATGGCCCAGAAATCTTCATGTCAGCATCTAGAGTTGTGGAGGGCACAACCTGGGTAACTGTCTCTGCCATCACAGACAAGGGAGAACACTCTCTGTAGAACATAGTAGCAAACCAAGACATTTGTTCTCAGCTTCCTATCATAGCCTGGGCATTCAATGGAATCAAAATTCCCCAGGTGTTTTCTAAGATGTGGACATCCATGGTGAGATTGCAGCTGAAAATTATCTACTATACATGAGACGCTATCTGAAAAAGAAAACAACCTAGTTGTTAATGAGCAAACTCTTCTATATCGAAACATTGAGGCAACATTACACATTAAATAGTATTTCTCTTTTTTGCAAGTATTACAAGGAAGATGGGTAATTGGGAAGAATTTATTAGATGGCACGATTTGAACTTGGGCCTGAGTAAAACTTAGCCTCTCACTCTTAAGCATCTACACTATGGTGGGTTGTGAGCTTTTGAGCTCTGCCCATTTCTTGACTCATTTCCCCAGAGAAGCCCACATGATCTTCTACAGGAATGGGACCTGGAAAGTCATACAACCTAGCCCTTTGTCCCCTATAAAACTTCCTTTTTCAGTTGACTTGCTCCCAGCAGTGAGGTCCATCCATTTCTGTTTTAGCTATTTCAGTAGACTATGGCCTTCGGAGAAGTTAACTTATCCATCGGGTCAACCCTACCAGTCCTAAATCTTCTTTCCATCAGTTCCTCAGATAATATTGAGGAATCTCTTCAACTCTGGGTGGACAGTGGACAGAGCCAGATGATCTTTGTACCTGAGACAGGGAGTGAATGTTCCCTCAATGCACAAGGCTCAGTCCTGGGCTGCTGTTGCCCAGCATCCTAACAGGGAATGTGGTTTTGTTCTCTAGTTGTTAAAAGAGGCAGAACAAGTCTGTCTCAATCATTTATGCTCCCTGAGAGCAGAAACCTCTTTGTATTGTTTTAATCCTTATGTTGCCTTGTCATCCTGCCCATGGTTTGAGCAGCAAGTCAATTTCTTGGGAAGCATAGATCGTATCTGGAGGTCCTACATTGAACATGTCATCTTCCATTAGAATGACCTACTAGGAGCTTCAATTCAGTGATATCACAGCATCTCAAGGAAACACACTTTCCACACAGCTTCATGTCCCCGTTTTCACAACCAGTTTTTAAAGATACTGTAGTAGTTTTATTTCTGATACCATGATAAATGCCCCAATAAAAGCACTTTAAGAAAGAAGTTATTTATTTGGGCTTACAGTTCTAGAAGGTATATAGTCCATTTTGGCAGGAAAGGCATAACAGCAGGAGCATGAGGCTGGCCCAACACATTGCATTAGCAGTCCAGCAGGGAGAGCAAACAGGAAGTGGGACCAGTCTACAAATTTTCAAAGCCCACCTCCAGTGACACTCTTTCTTCAGCAAAGCTCTACTTCCTGAAGTTTTATAACCTTCCAAACAGCACCATCAGCTGGGAGCCAACTGTCTACATGT
Organism: Psammomys obesus; assembly: GCF_907164565.1. NCBI lineage: Eukaryota > Metazoa > Chordata > Mammalia > Rodentia > Muridae > Psammomys > Psammomys obesus. The sequence goes on along the minus strand of NW_026596101.1, from coordinate 2,154,106 downwards.
GAGCCTATGGCGGATATTTCATTTTCAAATCACAACAGATATTTAAACAGCCATTTAAATCAGTCAACCTGGTTTGGAAGGAAAGCCCACAACTAGTGGATTTAACTAGGCTTACCTAATACAGAATAGAATGCAATTCTCAATTACCCACAAAGAGAGGCAAACGGGCCACTTTAATGCCACTTAGGTTCTTTTGGGAAGTGTATGTGTCCCTCATGATGTGGGTACCTGACAAGAGTTAGGGTAGAGTGGAAAGGTATCTTCCTCATCTGTCTCAGTGCTACAATGTGCCCAGCATTTGGAAGAGCATGAATATCAGGGGGAAGTAATGTGGACAAGATCTCAAAGAACATCAAATAACATGTTTGTTAACATTTCCCTATCTCAAATGGTTTGCATTCCCAGAGGCTCAGGTAGCATCCTGAGAGCCCACATTAACCACAGCAGCCCACAGCAGCCTCCACATTCAGTTCCATGTGTGAGATATAGGGAGATCAGGGGGTCAAATGGAACACAAAAGGCTTACAGTTGGGGCTCTCCTGTGTCCAACCCACTGTGCTTTTCTTTCCCCTACTACTGTCATCACCTCTCAAGTAAAAAGGACTATCCCTGTCCATCACCAACTTTCAGCCTGCTTCTCAAAAGGAAAGGCAAGAGAGTCCAGTGTATTGTGAGATGCTTACTTATACATATCAGCAGACTCCTTCTTATGGGACCAAAAGTCATGTGCCCCACTGTTCATATGCCCCACAGTACCCTTAAGGTCCTTTGTCTCCTATGGTCCTGGTTTAAATCCTCCAGGTCATAGATTTAACTCTTCTCACATGGCAACTCACCAAATGTGGACTTGGGATGCAAGCATCCCAAACAACATTCCGCCCATCATGCCACACAAGATGCAGCCTGATACTAGATAAGTGGTAGGCTTTATTTTAGCTTCCTTAACTCAACGTTTTCTGGATTCCAGACCACAGAACACCGGGCTCTCATCTGTGTGTGAACTCCTCACATCCTGTGTTGAGTTAAGGCTAGCAGAGGCACCCCATATCCCATATAATTCTATCATAGTTCAGCCTCCTCCTGCTTTGTGTTAAACTTCCCTCTCCTTCTGCCATGCCAGCTGTGAGCTCCATGAAGGATCTAGTTAAACCTCCTCTTCAAATGAAATGCACTTTTCAACTCCTCTCCCTTACCACCCCCTTCCAACACACACCGTTGTAATTTGGGGGCTGATGATGCTCCATTGAGGGAGGGTGAACTATAGGATCCTTTTGGCCACATCCCAGGCTTCTATCCGCTAAATGACAGGGCCATTGGGCCCCCTAATCATGATAACGAAAACTTCCAACACTGCTAGCTACCCACTAAGGGATATGATCGGACCTGAGAGACCATGGATATAAGATACCCAGTGATACCTCTGACAGCCTGACGGGAAAGCAAGCAGGGCTCTTTCGGGTTGCTTTGACCCCATCACACATCTTCAGCCAAGCCCTCTTGCCTTGCCCTAGTCCCTGTATTGTTCTTAACATTTCTCACTCTCCTTAACAATCTCTTAAATTGTATGCACTGGGGCGTCTGAGACACTGCACAGCTAACTATGGTGACAGGTCTGAGAAGGGAGGGGAGAACACTTTTCTTCTCACACCATAGAACTCTCTGGAGTTCTAAAACTTAACAGCATGACACAAAACAGTCAAACACTTCCTTTTATTAATTGTCAGAGAGAGAGAGGCACCAGGGCTTTCAAGTGAACTTGAAACGTCCCCAGGATGTATCTCCTCCTCCTCCTTCTCCTCCTCCTGGGCCCCTGACAGAACCACCCTCCCAGGACATCAATCTCCCCAGCTGGAAGGTTTTACTCAGTTCACTCCCTTTCCCCTGGCTTCTGTCCACAAATCTGAAGAAGATTCCCACCAGATCTCACTTCAGTGGGTATGCTGAAGAATTTCGACCAGAACTTATGCAGTTCATGAATCATAGGAGACAATTTTAATGATTCTTAAGAGTAGAGAACTTAGCTTACTTTTTTTTTTCTGTAAAGGGCCAAGTAATAAATATTTTAGGCTTTGCAGGTCAGAGGGTTTCTGTTGTAACTATTCAACTGTGCCAAAGCAACCAAGGGTAGACATACAAATAAATAAATATGCACGTGTTTCGATAAAACTTTATTTGTAAATAGAAAGTCAGGGGCCAGGTTCAGGCCACAGGCCACACACATTTTGAATAAATTAGCATTTGCCATGGTAACTACCAAGGGGGAAACTGCAGCTCTTATTTACGACCAACATGGAACACTACCTTCTCTGATGGTATTTGCATTCTGAGTTCACTAAAGCTAGACAGAAAGAAAGACAGGTGTGCCGCCTCAGTACCATTCCCCGTCCCGAGGGCCGTGTCGGCCTACTGCCAGTCTTTCTAGGTAAATGTAGTGAAACTTTGCGCTTGCTTTCAAAACAGTAGATGCTGCTGCTAGAGCTGATGCACATCTTTCCCGGGAGATGAGCTCACTTGTTCCCACTGTCCCCCAGGAAAATCTGCAAGTCTTGTAAATGCAGCCAGGAGGAGCACTGCCTAAGCTCTGACCTGGAGGATGACCGGAAGATTGGGCGCCTTCTGATGGACTCCAAGTACGCCACCCTAACTGCCAGGGTGAAGGGTGGAGATGGCATCCGCATCTATAAGAGGAACCGCATGATCATGACCAACCCCATTGCCACCGGCAAAGATCCCACCTTTGACACTATCACCTACGAGTGGGCTCCCCCAGGAGTCACCCAGAAACTGGTAAGAATAGCTTTTTCTGCTTGAGTGATTATTTTCCTTCCCCCTTAAGTATGAGCTGTGTCACAGATTCCTGAAATTCAGTGAAGAGGTAGGAATGGCTGTAGTTTTAGCTCTCCTCTTCTATCAGGTTAACGACTAAAAAGGAAAGACAGTCTGGGCCTCATTTTTTCTCACCCACAGAATGGGTAGAGGTGTTCATATGAATATTTGGGGGCTGTCCAGTTCTATACTGGGGAGGGGGAGCTGCATTCATTGTGTCTTTTGGGCTCCTCACTTCTGAACTGGTGATGTTTTATCATGGATCTCTGAATGCCTGTTCATCTCTGCAAGATGTTCATTTCCATGTGAAGTGATCTGGAGCCCTCAACAAGCCTGTGGGAAAAAGGAGCACTCCTTCCTCCTCAGACATGGAAGCCTGTTGATCTCAGATGGAGGAATGAATGAATAGCTCTTAAGCGTTCTTGAATTCCACCACCCTGCAAGGCAAAAGATCCCTTTACACAACAAGAAACAAAGAGTGGCTTTTGCAAGTGGCCCAGGTGAAGCAGGGGCTGATGGCTGGCCACAGAGGGTGGTATCAGAGCCGTGGCAGAGCCAGGACATGCCACAGGATCCAGTCCTAGTGTGTGAGAGCCATCAAGCAGTATTCGAAAAGTCAGTGAGACACGAGCCATCAAGTCATAAAGAGCTGGCTGAGAGTGTTAGGAAGCAGCTAGTAAAAGCCCCGGATGGGAAGCCCATCTAATCAGGGGCCGCCATCAGAGGGAGGGCCCATGATGAATGCTGCCTTGTAAAACTGCCTGCCTACAAAGCCCCCCTGTCTGCCGCACAGCTGGCTGGTCTCAGTTCTGGCGCTGGCCAACACTCTTTTTTTCACTTACCCGCCCCTCTCTGTTTTCATTAGCAAGTGGTCATATCTGATTGAATTTTGGAAGTGGGACAGAACCTGGCTGTCCATCATCCTTCCCTACCAGAACGAAAGTTAGAGAACTCTATCAGCCTTCCAAGCTGGTGCCCATCAGCCTGCCTGTGCCTCTGTATCAAGTACTACTGTGCACTGGTCACCAAGCTAAGAGTATTTCACCCACATCCTTGTGTAATTTCCCAATGTGTTAGACATACACTGTTACAAGGAAGCTGAGGCTCAGAAAGAGCCTACAACTAGCCAGATGCTCAGCTGATTTAGGTGGAGTCAAGCCTTCATCTCAGGCCTCCATGTCCACCCCTGTCAAAGCTTAGGTTCCTTCACCCCCACCCCCATCCCCACCCCCAGGCCATTAGGACTGGTATGTGGGAGAGGAGGCAAGGCTTCCAAGAAGGGAATGAAGTAGGCTTTGGCCACTAGCCAGGAAAGAAGGGGTAAAAGAAAGAAGAAGGAGGGAGTCAGCATCTACTGTTCAGTCTGCATGTATGTCTTTGAGTGTCTGCCATGCCCTGTGTGTCACAGCCTATTTTAATGGGCAGCATACCCGGGCTTGTGACTCTCATGCCTCATGATCTGTTCTCACATCCCAGGTAACCACTAACAATCAGCAGTAATCTCCCTCCCACTGAGCCCATTATACCTCAAGAAGATTGTCTTTAAAAAAGACAGACCAGTGCCAGACATTGCTGGGGTTCTAACTCTGCTATCTTATTGTATAGCGTATTAATCCATAATGAGGGCCTGGAGGCCTGGGCTAAGCAGGGTCCCCAAGTGAGCCCTTCATCAACAATCGACTAGTAATGTCTGTCATGGCCATCAGTAGAAAAGCAATGGCAAGGCCAGACTCCACAGCCTCACAGCACATACCAATGGCAAGTAGATATGTAGCGTCTTGACAATGCAAAGATGGAGCCACTACACAGTTTCGACAAGAATGCTAGGTCCTGAGGAAGGAAATCACCCATTCCCTAAGAATCCTCTTGCAGCCACATATACCCACAGGCAATGCAGAGTTGTCAAGGGACACTATGTGTGCAAAGATAATGAGGACCAATACTATGGGATTCCTGGGGTAGGTACTGAAGTCCAGGGAAAGAGATATAGCCAAGGGACAGGGGATCCTGATAACATGTGACAGGGAAGAAAAAAGCTTGAGACCCAAGCTCCTGGGCTCAAAGCTGTCACTGTGCTTGTTTCCCAGGTTATATCAGTACCGTCCTCCTAGGCTTCCATGAGAATTAATGGGGTTAGCTGATGTATAAGAGCTCTACATTATAAGAGTCCTGGAATGTGCTAAGGTCCACCAAACCGTAGCCTATTCCCACCACTGTTAAACCACTAAATTTGCGGAAGCTGGTGCCCTAGCAAGAAAAGCAGTTATTCCTCTAAGAGATAAATCCTGCAAGTAAGCTGCTTCAACAACTTGAATCAGGAGGTGTTTCCAGAAAAGCAAAGCTCTTGCCTCCACCTTTCCAACCCCCTACTTTGGAAAATGAGGCCAAGACATTCCCTGGGCAGCATCTCAGGAGGGGCTGTGTGCATGACTTGGCCAGACAAAGCTGTGTCCTAATCCATCTCCTTGGCCCTGTACCCTAACCTAGACACTGGCTTATTCATCTATCATGTCTCACTGTGTTCTGATGGCCACAGCCCCTTCCCTGCCACCACTCATTGCCCCCAGAGGGACTGATCATAGTATGCCTGTTTCCACTATGCACACAAAATATCTGTCTTAGGGCTCCCTTCCAGACCCTCCAAATACCCCTCTGATTGCAATCTGGTAGTGCACAAAAGTCTCTTCACTGATTCCAGATGATTCCTGCATACTCAAAGGACTAAGCCTCGGTTCTTGAGAGCTAACTAGACAATAGTCATGCTATAATCCACTTGCTATTTCTCAATAAGTAAAATAAGCCAATACACTCATTGCCTCCTAATACAGGGTAGGGAAGAATCTATGTGGTGTTCAAGGGGATCTGTTTACTCCTTTGTCCCTTTTGGCCCTCTTTAAGCTGCCAGCTGGAGCAAACCATCAACTTCTCACTCTCTTTGTTGTGAGAAAGTTCAGGCAAGGTGGCCTTTGTTCCTGCCTAGTGGTCATGTAGGCTGCCCTTAACTCGGCAGATGACAAAATTGGGGTCCACTTGGGTAGATGGGTTAGTTGCTGAGCCTGTCCCCCACCATCCAGTCTCTGTCCACCTCCTGTTTCTGCAAAAGAACTTGAAAAGCAACTGGGCATGTGCAGATAGACCTGGAGTTGACCAGGTGTACCATGAGCCTTTTTTGTGCCAGCAAAGGCTCAGAAGGGGCGGGGGGTGTTTCTGGAATCTATGACATAGTCAACACGAGGGGATCCACAGTCCGATGTCAGCAGAAGCTGGATATGGCTCTTGTCTTATTCAGAATTTAGTTATTAAAAAAATCCTGTGACAACCAGGCCTGGGACATACCCACCCCAGGTTCTTCTCCCAGTTATGCAGCTTCCTGTTGCTGTGACAAATGCATGAGATAATCAACTTATAAAGAGGAAGGGGCTGTGTGAACTCCTGGTTTGGGAGGTTTGGGTTTGTGGTCAGTAGGAACATGATGAAAGCTGCTTTCTTCACGGCTAGCAAGCAAAAAAGGACCAGGGGTCCTCTCTACCCATTCAAAGGCTTGTCCCCAAGTGACCAAGAAGCCCCACTACATTCCACCTTGTTTAAGTGTCTGCCACCTCCCAATAGCACAAATCAGGAAATCAAACATTAACACATGAATCTTGAGGACAGGTAATACATTGTGGGATCTCTGCTCACTAGTATCAGACATCTTAGGCTTCTCACTGTGATTTTTAGTAGAGGTTTACATTTTAATTCCCATAATTCCAATAAATCTAGTTCTGAGCGGCTAGATTCAGGCCAGCGGGGTTCAGAGAAGATGGACAGTGGGAGCCAGGTAAGCTGGTAATGAGGGAAGGGGAAGAGCTGGAAAAGAGTCACCCATAATAAACAGCTTGCCTCTCAGTTTCTCATACTATGGCCTTGACCTTTGTCACCAGCTGACCTCCCATCCCTGGGACCCGCTAAACAGAAGATCTCTGACTGTGAAGGAAACAATAGTTATCTGTGAACACATTAGTATTCAGACAATTATCAGTCACATAGTCAGGGAGTGCTATTGACTTGAGACCCTGAGGATTCTACTCTTAGAGATGCTGACACGTGTTTTAAAATTAATAAACCATGAAATGCCATATTCTCATAATGATCTCATTATACTGCTAAGAAAAGCAATTTTAAACTGGATTTATTTTTCCTTTAATCAGGAGTATTGCCCATGAGGTAAATGAAGTAAAAATGTTCCATTCAGAAGGGAACAATATCCGCCCTGCAAAGCCAGTGAATCTAAAATGAGCGTAGTTCTCACCAAAAATGAGAATCTGTGGTTAAGCCTCAGGCAAGGAAAAGCTCATGCAAGCCCCTCTAAGGTGTTACCAATTGTTACAGCACTTCTACTTTTTGGAGAACTCTTGAGTTTTCAAAATCCCAAGGAATGAGTAACTTGCCTTGCTTCAGTTTCCCTGCTAGGTGCTTGGGGTCCCAGCTGATTTATCACTTATGTTTGTTTCTTGCTGGTGTTTCACTGAAAGGTAGTTATATTAGTCATTTTCCCTTGTTGCCATGACAAAACACATGACAGGAACAGCTTACAAAGAAGGGCTTATTTTGACTCACATTTTGATAGGGTGTAGACCATGAAGGTGGGAAGGGAATGAATGGTGGTGGCAGGAGTGGCTTATGGCTGTGGCAGTGGGAACATATGGCCAATGACTATTCACATCTCCATAGAGTAGAAAGCAAGAGGGAGAGAATTCTTGAGCCAGGAATAGGCTATAAATCCTAAGGCATGTCCCCTCAGCCACCTACCTCCCAAAGGTTCCACAGCTCCCCAAAATAACACCACCAGCAGAGTCATGGGAGACATTCTGCATTCAAACTATAACAGTAGTGTAAGGTCTTAAACTTTTGGCATCACGTCCACAGTATGCAGATTCTTGGGTGCCACAACTGCCCTGATGATCTGGGGACTTGCACTTGGGAAAGTACACTTTAGTGACTTTTCCAAAGACTTCTCACACACTGGGGCAGTTAGCAAACATGGCAGCTAAGTATAGGTTAGTATAGGCCCATTTCAAAGGAGAAAAGGCACAGATAGGAAAACAGAAAGCAAGGGGAAAGGAAACTGGATGAGCAGCATGGAGTAGGTGGTGCAGGCCTATTCCTGAATCCCAGAGCCTGCTGGGCTTGCATGGTGCTCACTTTTGCATCTGAGAAATATGTGCAGAGAAATGATGTGAAGGTGGCTGCAGTTATACAGCTAGCATGCCTAGGGCGAGGATTTCACTCTAAAATGAGCTAAATCCAGAACACACACACTTATGCACACCCATGCACACACACACACACACACACACACACACACACAGCTGGCCAAAGCTTCTTTGAAGAGAAGATACAAGCAGGCTTTTTTCTTTCATGAGCATCTCCATCAGCAGAGGTAGCAATAAAGCACATAGACTGGAGGACCAGAGAGAAGACAGTCCCATGCAGGCCCAGGTCAATTGACATTAGCCTCTATGCATTCCTGTTGTCATGATTCCGTAACAGTTTTAGGATCTGGTCACTGCCCAGAAAGTAGCAACAGAGAAGAGGTTCAATGGAATGACTTCACTTTGGTGGCAAACTTACTCCCCTTATTTTTTCTTGTGCTTGTATCAAAATACCTACCAAATACAACTTAAGAGGAAAAAGTTTCTTATGTCTCATGGTTTGAGGGACAGCCCCTCCCAGTGAGAAAGTGATATAGTAGGAGTTCTAAGTGGCTGGTCATGTTGTATGTGCAGTCAGGAAGCAGAGGAAGGTAAAGGAATGCTGATGTTTTTTACACACTCTGAGACTTAGAGCCCATGGGGTGCTGCCACCCACATTCAGGGTGGATCTTCCTTCCTCAGTTAAACCGTCCTGGAGACATTCTCATAGATATACCACAAATTGTGTTTCCCCGGTGATTTTAAAGCCACTCAGGCTGACAGTGAATATTAACCATCCCATCTGTCGTCATTGTCATTTCACCTCAGAAAACAGAGCAAATTGATCTTCATTTCCATTCTGACAGAAACTGAAATGAGTAAAAAGACACCCTTTCTCTTCCTAATCACAAAGGGAAAAATCACAGTAGTGCGCAGGGACAACAAAGTAAGCCCATCATCAGCCAGCCCTGCCATGCCTAGACAATGAGCAAAGGGAGAGTCAGCCAACAGGTGTGACTCAGTGTTTGTTTCTCACCTGTGCTCACGGTGGTAGACCATCTGCCTAGCATGTGTGCTGGCTCAGTTAACTCTCCAGGGAGAATTTTTAAATGTGTCAGTCAGAAGGCAGCCATTGGACCTACACAGCCAGATGAATTCAGACACAGGCACACATTCACGCTTCTAGCACCAAGGGAAAGATACAGAAGCATCTCAGTATATGCAAGCTACAGGGAGTGCGTTTTCCCCTTTGCATTAATTCTCTCACCTATGTATTCTTATTTGAGACAAGGGACAGGTATTGCTTTGTGGCTTATAAAAGGAAAACTAAAGTTAAAAAATAAATTCAATGAGGCTGAGGTGATAGTTCTTGTAACAAAAGTGCAGGCCTTGCAAGCATAAGGACCTGAGATCAGTCCTCCAGAACCCATTTTTTGTACGGCAGGCATGGTGACATATGGAACCCCAGTTCTGGAAAGGCACAGACAAGTGAATCCTGGGGCTTGGTGACCACCCAATCTAGCCTATGTAATGAGTCCAGGGCCAAAGAGAGACCTTTTCTCAAACAAAAGGTAGATGGATGTCCTACTTTACTTTCTGTTGCTGTTACAAAACACTCTAACCAAGAGCAACTTAGGGAAGGAAAGCGTTTTTTTATAGCTTGCACTTCCAGATCACAGTCCATAATTAAGGAAAGTTAAGGCAGTACTTAAGTAGGAATTCAAAGCAGAACCTGTGGAGGAACATTGCTTGCTAGCTTACTCGGGCACTTGCCCTAGGAATGGTACTTCCCACAGTGGGCTGGGCCTTCCTACATCAAATAACAATCAAGACAACCCCTCAATGCCCACAGACCAACCTGATAGAGACAGTTGCTCAACTGACTCTTTGTGGGGTGATTTTAGGCTCTGTCAAGTTAGCTAGTGCTAACTAGGACAATGGCACTAAAGGAACAACAGCAGCCCAGTTAGCTCTGGCCTCTGAATGCATGTGAACACACACACACACACACACACACACACACACACAAAGAAATGAAAGGAGAGAGAGAGGTAAGAGGTATTTACATTTCAATCACTGGAAAGAGTGGAAGATTGGCATTTTTTGTTCTTGTGTCTTAGCTCCTGTGACCATGAACCACAGCCATGTGACACTGTCTCTTCCCCTCCATCCTCCCTAGGGCCTGCAGTACATGGAGCTCATCCCCAAGGAGAAGCAGCCTGTTACAGGTACTGAGGGTGCCCTCTACCGCCGACGCCAGCTCATGCATCAGCTTCCTATCTATGACCAGGACCCCTCTCGATGCCGTGGACTTGTGGAGAGTGAGCTGAAAGCAATGGAAGAATTCGTCAAGCAGTACAAAAGCGAGGCCCTTGGGGTGGGCGAGGTGGCCCTCCCAGGGCAGGGAGGCCTTCCCAAAGAAGAAGGCAAGACACAGGAAAAGCCAGAGGGCACAGAGACCGCTGCCCCAACCACCAATGGCAGCCTGGGTGACCCATCGAAGGAGGTGGAATATGTGAGTGTCCCTTGTCTCTGGTCTGGCTGCAGCTGCCCAAGCCAGGGCTATGCGGTCAGGGTCCCATCTTGCCATACTGTCCTCTTATACATGTTGTTTACATCATTTGCAAAAATAACATGGGCTAAGGTCAAGTGAACAAGGTACAATTGCCATACTAATAGCAGTCCCATGTGATGATGGCATGAGAAGCTGGGGAGTAGATGACATGAGCCTAGGGAGGCCAGATGATGTGAGTTTCAGCCTACTCATGCATCCATCATGGCATCATCTCTTGGGTTGCAGGAAGTCAAGCAAGAAGAGGTCACAGTCCCATGTTGGTGGGAACTTTGGGCTGAGGACTAGACCTAAAAGGGGCAAGCTGTGAGTCAGATGTAGGACATGGTTCCAGCTATGTGGCTGCCAATTTTTCCCAGCAACAGTGTGGAAGACACATATACCTGGGGCCATGTTGAGAAAACACAAAAGAGAAGCCAGTATTTCACAGGTGAAATTCTCATGGATGGGTTTGCCCTGAGTTGTTCCAGGACTGGAACCATGGGGCTGATGGCCACTATGTTTCTACCAGGAGGGCCTTTTCCTTACCCTTCAGCCAGGTGGCCCCTTTTGCCACTACTTAACATTTAGTTATAAAAGTCCCAGCACAGGGATCCCTTTGTTTGATGGGTCGTGTCACTGTGGCCAGGCTATCTGACACAGCAACTTAAGAAATGACAGTTGTATTTGCGTTGTGGTTTCAGATTGTTTAACCAATGGTTTCTTGGCACTGTGTGCTTGAGCAGCACATCACAGGAGAGGGAAAATGTGGGTGGATGGGAGCATATGGTAGACAGAAACAGAAAATGGAGGAAGGGGCCAAGGCAAGATGTAGCCTCTAGGGACAGGTCTACAGTGACCAGCTTCCCAGCTTCCCAGATCTGGTTAGGCCTTATCTTCTACCTTTTGTCATTAACAATGCCATCATATTTATTAGGTCAAGGCTTTCATGATATGATAGTCTTTAGAAATGAGCTCACAAACACTCCCAGAGGACCACTTTATTAATCCCCCGGACAATTCTCAGTCCAGCCAAATGGACAACCAAGATTAGCCACCATGGCTCTGAAGTACACCTGGCAGCCTCTGGTAAGCCAGGCAACAAACAGAAAGACAGCCCAAGAGCCTGGTTACCCTGTCATTCCTGGCTCTGGGTTCCTTAAGTACCTCCTAACTCCACCCCACCTTGGCCCAACTCGGGATTCCCAACCAAGGAACCACAGCCTCATATTCTTTTAGCTGAGAATTCCAAGAGTAAGGTTTTTTCCTTATTATTTAACAGGGAGACTTATTTTTCAGTTATGTGTATATGTTTTTGTCTTTGTGTGGGAATGCAGGTGTGTGTGGAATCTAGACAAGGGTGTTAGATTTATTGGAACTAGAATTATGGGTGGTTGTGAGCTGACAGATGTGGGTTCTGGGAACCCATCTCAGGTACTGAGCCATCTCCTCAATCCCTGCCAGCAATACTTAAAAGACTCACTTCTTGGGGGTGGATATATGTGTGAAAGGCTTTAAAGAGACTAAATCTAGTTACCATAGTAGCTACCAGTGTTATAAACTTTTCTCCCCAACATCACCCCAATCCTGCTCAATATCCACCCTTTAATAGTTTAAAGAGTAAGTTTTAAAGAATTCTAAGTTGGAACGGAATCTCTTGATGTCATTGTGACTTCTCCAAATCATCATTCCCAAGGGAGAAATGCTTTTCTGAGAACATATCTTGTCCTTAACTGAGCCCCACATATTTGTTCAACATGGAGCTGGAGCAAAGATGCCCTGAGAATCTGGGTCCTTGCCTGTACTTAACTCTGGGGAATATTTGTGACACTTTGGAAGTGTTTAAGTAATAACATTGGTTAGTAAGTGGCATGTTCCACTGTCAGAAATGAGGAGGAAGCCGTTAGGATGAATTTGTCTGATGCCTGTAAAAGATGTAGTTCTCTGTCCTGCTCCAGCCACAATTTTAACTCAGCATCTCGCTGTGCTCCTAGTGGGGTCACACCTCTCATTCTCCATAGATTCTGAGAGCTTGTTCATCTCTGCATCTATAGTGGGTATCGTTGACGTAGACAGCTGGTACTCAACAAGCATGTTCACAAGTAAATTAATGTTCACACCACACTGGGCTCTGGGAGATAGGAAGAATTTGAATGGCATCCAGCCTAAAGAGATAGTGACATTCCCTTTCCACATTGCTTAAGCACCAAGCTTTACTCAGACTTTCAGGGTCTCTTTAAATTCTCACAGTTGCCTGGTAGAGTGATTTCATGAGAGCCAGGTGAGGTGTGAACTCTTTTATGTACGCACAGTAGGTAGATGGTCCAAGATCTCATTTCCATAATAGTATCCAAGGGATGCTGAGTTAAAGCACCCTTCTTGCTATTTGTTCTAGAAGAAAATATCTGAGTTCTCTGTCTCCTCAAAGCAGGGAAAAGAATACCAGTGAAGACAGCTCAGCACTCAGCAGGCCAAAAATCTGTGTCCCCAGCAGCCTCACTACCAAGTACAGGCCTGAGCCACTCTCTGAAGCCCTTGCATGGATGGATGATAAATGGATGGATGGATGACTTTAAAGGAGCTCTGCTTAAAAAAATACTACCCAGTACTTTCAAGATTCCTTGCACTGTAGTCCAGAAACACAAGCATAATCTAACATTGTTTTCTATCTCCTATCACTGACCCCAGCCCTTGACACTGAACCATGTCCCTCTGCCACCCAAAATCTCCCACCTGGCAATATTGCATGCTACTATACACCTTTCCCTGTCCCCAAAGGCTACTTAATCTAGGCCATGTCCTTCCTTTAAAACCTCTGTAAAACAGCAATGGCCATTAGGCTGCTGCGTTCTCCCAACATGCCACTCTCACAGAGGAGCATCATGCCAGAGCCCTTTCTAAACTGCCTCTGAGGAACTCTCACCAAAAGGCTATAATTCAAGGGAATACCAGCCAGGATGCAGGACACAGCTCTGCCTGAACCCCACCTACCCAATAGCTGCAGCTTTCCTCATTCTTCCTGATGAGTTCGTTCACAGATCAGGCTTATCTTTCAAAGCTCAGTATGTCAGACAGACCCACCAGCAGGACACGTTGACCTAAATCAGCAAGCAGAAGTACATCTGTCTACGTGGACAATGAACTAAGAGGTGTGGCTGTCTACACCAACCTCAGAGCAGATCAAAAATCACTATCATCACACTTACAGTGGGAGACAAAAGCACAGTGGAAACGCCCCTAGCCACAGAGCCTTCAATAAGGCCTCTCCATAAGAAAATCCTAAGGTGGAAACACCCCAGTCCCAACACCAGCTCATCTGTTGTCACTCCTGAGGTTAAAAAAAAAAAAATAGTCCAGTTTTTCAAACCACCAAAGCCAATTAAATGTCTTTAAATCTTTGTGATGACCATGACATGGCTTGAGGTCATCAGGCAAATTTCCCAAAGGAGGAGCCTGAAACACAGCCATATTTGCTAAGACCTAATTCAAACCCAGGTCTTGTCATCACAGTGTGTGGTGTGAGCAGTCCTGAGAGGAGCACCTAGAAAGTAGTATACATACATACATACATACATACATACATACATACACACACACATATGTGTATGTATATGTATGTATGTATGTATGTGTGTGCGTATGATTGTAAACTCCATATATATATATATTGAAGTGAGCCACAGCACCTGACTTCCCTCACAGCCTGGCCTTCTGGAGAATGAAATCCTTTTCCCTGTGTGCTGGTAAGAGCAGGACACCCTACCCCAGCCCAAGTCTTTCCTCATGGGTCTGAGGAGCATCTCAGGGCCCTGGCCAAGTTGTTGTGAACTCTAGCAGCTCCACCACTGCTTTCCCTACCAGTCTGCTCAAAGACCCTCACTCACTCTCCCAGCCCCCACCCCTCATTTCTCTCTCCTGGATAGGATTTACAGATACCTATACTGTGCAGCCATAGCCTGCATCCTCTGAGTGCTGACAGTTTTGCAGGCAGTTTCCCTGCATTTGGAGAGCTCAGTGGATGTTCGCTTGAAAATTGAATATACAGGGTTCCCAGCATGTCACTGTGCCCAGGCATTTCCGCCTTTCCAGCACCCCACACTTGAAACCCAAGAAAGGGGACAGAACGCCAGAACAGAACATAAAATGTACTCTCCACTGTAATGCTGATCATTCTTACCACCTGCCCCTAGCACTCCCACCATCACCTCGCCCCTTTCTCAGTTCAGGTGATTATCCCTAAGCAGCAAGCAACAGAAAGTCAATGAAGAGGCGTGCAGGCTCCCGACAAGTCTTGGGAATGCATTCATAAGATCCTAAGATACTCAGTGAGATGCCAGAAGTAGTCCAACTCTTTTTCTCCCCACCTCCCCACAAAAATGCAAAGGGAGGCACAGCAGGCCTTGGACCCCACCCTCCTCCATAGGACAGCCTCTCAAATGGAAACTTACAGCCCCTGGCAGCTCAAGCTGAGGCCCATCCCAAAAAGGACATATTTGTGGGCAAGGGACTTCCAAGTTTTTGTCGGAGCAGATGTTTGGCTTGTGGGCTGCACAGGCTGCCTTTCCTGCCAGTCCTACTTGGGGACACGAAGCAACCCCAACCCCTCTGTGAGCCACTTCTCTCTTAGCTGGAGTAAAGGTGTATGAGACCAGTGAGGAAGCACCCACCCACAACCAACCCTGGTCCCTTTACCTTCCCTTACCCAGGTATCCATGGATGGGAACTTGGGAGTGGCCCTCAAAACCACCATGGTAACCAGGCTCGTCAGCCTCTGCCTTTTTCCTTCACAGTGGGGATATTTTTAATGACATTCAAAAATATTATTTTCCAAAGAAAAATTCCTTTATTCCACTTTTTATACTATAAATACTTTCCCATGTGGCCTTGTGACTTTTGCAGTCAATTTTCTTCCTTTTTTTGAGTGGGCTGCATAATATTCCATTGACTAAAACAGCCAGTGGCAAGCTATTTTCAGTAAAAGAACATAAGGTGTGTGTGTGTGTGTGTGTGTGTGTGTGTGTGTGTGTGTGTGTGTCGGCAGGCCCTGCCACCTCTACTCAGCTCAGCCCCTATATCATGCTGTTATAGGCTCTAACTAAACAAGTGACTGGCTATGAGCCAATAAAACTTTATTTACAAAAATGGGTTTGGGGTGGACTGGAGTTGATCCATGGAGAAATGTAGTTTGCTGACCCCTGAGCAAGAAAAGCTATCTTCAGCCTTTTTCTAATTATGTGGGCTTTGTTTTGTTTGTTTGTTTGTTTGTTTTGCTTTTATAGGTTAAGCAGCAATGTTGATTGTGATGATGGTGTTAATGATGCTGTTGGTGATAAGGGTGGGGATAGTCATTGTAATGGTGAGGCTGATGCAGATGATGATGATGGTAATGATGATCATAGTGATGGTGATGATAATGGTGTCAATGATGATGATGGGAATGGTGGTGATGGTCCTAGTGATGATAATGTTGACCGTGGTGTCATTGATGCTCCTGATGATGGTAATGATGGTAACGGTGATGATGTTGGTGATAATGTGATGACGATTAAGAGGTGACCATGTTGTGCGCTACCATTCTTTCCCTGAGTTATGTCGGGTACCATGCCAGGAAATTTCCATGTCATTTTATCTAATCCCCAAAATTTTTACCCTATAAATCATATTGCGTGTGTACATTCTTTCCGATTTAAAAATGTTTTCTTTTTAAGCTTTTGTGCATATGAGTACTCACCTGTGGGTGTCTAGTGCCTGTCAAATCCAGAAGAAGATATCAGATCCCCTGTACCTACAGTTACATATATTTGTGAGCGTACATGTGGGTGCTGGGAACTGGACTCCTCGACAGGAGCAGCAAGTGTTTTTAACTGCTGATCCATCTCTCCAGCGTCTCTCTCCATATCCAATAGGGTACACAGCAACATGTAATGTGGCAGGATGCCCTGTCCCTGAGTCTAGACATTGTGCATGAACCCTGCAGGAGAGAACACACTGGACACTTCTTCCTGCTCAGCTGTAGATCGGACGGTTTATTTTCTTTACAAATCTGGTCCTTGAGTTCATGGTGATCAAAGCTACACCTGAGAACAAATGCAGGCTACTCTCCTAAGAATAACTTAAGTGCTTCCTGCCCATCTCAGTACTAAATAAGCAAGGAGGACCTAGTTAAAAAACATCTCTCAAGTTTAGCCTCCATGGGCCAAGGTCCCATAGTTACAACCTTCTCCAAGAAGGCACATCAGTAAAAATGCTGATAGAAATAGTGGCCACCATGGATAATGGGTTTTTCTATAAGCCAAGGAGCATCACTCTTACTGAGGCCTTAGAAAAGCCAGTTCCCTTTTGCTTCCCCAGGGATGAAGCCATGGTACTGACCACATTCCAGACCTAGGACCCTACAACTGTGTAGCTGGTATTCTCCTTCCCCATCCTCTGGGGTCTCAGGAACACTAGCGTGTAAGAAAACAGAACTCAAGACAGCTAAGCCTGTAGAGATGATGCCAGGCTAGCACATGGGGTAGCAGGGGGGAACCTTCTGTGAGACAGAAGGATGAGAAGCAAAGATGGAGATTAAGCACCATAAGAGGACATGGGAGATGCTGTTTATAAATAAATTGTTGAGTGTTTGCATTGGAGTGAAGCCAGAGCCTAAATTCGAGGCCTTGTGTTAATATTTACTGGAGTGTAATGGTGAGATTTTCATGAGGCACTCTGGATTTAGGCTGGGTAGGCCTTTGGATAAGAGCCTTCCAGGAGAAAAACATCGTAATTGGGATGTGCTTCTGGCAAGCCCAAGGAAGAGATTACTGTAGCCACAGAGGCCTTTCTGTGCCCATGGGTCCCTCTGAACCTTGGTCCTTAGATACAGTTCTGTAGCCACAGGGACTATGGCCACTGTCCTCAAAGTGCTGTTGCCTAAAACACTTTGTGTCATGCTGCGGCCACATGACTCCATGTGTCCCAGTTTGATGTAGTTATTTCATTAAGCTGTGGAGCAAGCCATCCTGGCCAAGTGGCTTATGTCAGTGAGGCCCCTTTTGTTCTCAGATCAGCCATTTGATCAGAGCTCCATAAGGACATCCTGTCTTTATCCACTCAGCTTCACTTGGGCAGGGGTCTGTGCTTATGTTTGGACTGGACTGGGAAAAATACACAGCTGGGCTAGTCAGGCAGAGTCTGCTTGGGACTCTTCCTCTACTTTCTCCATGTGATGATCACCTTGGTATGGAAGCTTCCGGATGCTGGAACTTCTTTCTTCTCGGGATTCCCCAGAGGTGTGTCTTTAGAAACTTAGGCTGGGTAAAGCTGCATACATGATCCTGCTCTGCTTAACATTATTCAACTTTACACTGTTGTAAAAAGGAGATGGGGATTTGAGAGACAGTTGGTCTTGAAGTTTGATATTTTCCTGGGTTAGCCACGGGTACTGATATCTTTTGTGTGGGCAGGGCAGCTTGGCACAGCTGCTGGTCAGCCATGCTGTTGTAAGAGGCAACACAAAGACTCTACTGAACTGTGTTGATAGTTGGCAGTGTTGGGTGCATGGCAACTTATATTTTCCACTTCTGGTGGCTTAACCCTGTCATTGGCAGAGGAGCACCCTCTGTCCCACTAGACTGGGACATGATTTCTCAGAGAAAGGGACTTCAATGCTATGTTTGTTGGAAGAGTATCCAAGACTATGTCAATGCAATATGAACACATCCCAAAGCAGAGAACCCATAGCCCCACAAGGGATCAGCAACAGCCAAGTCTGATCCATCCTTGTCCTTCTCAAAACAGATGTTTAAATTAAACACTTCCCAAGCCCAAGCATAAGATACTCAAAAATCACTCATTTTTGACTGTTATGCTTTCTTGTTCATATATTTACATTGTTGCCCTGGCTGGTCTCTAACCCATTGTGGAGTTCCTCCTGCCTCAGTCTCCTGGGTGCTGGGATCACAAACAGGAACCACTGCTTTTGACTGTTTAACGAAGCATCTTACACTATGTGTGTGGGTCATAGAAAGACATGGGCATAGAGAAAAGCCTCTTACTCATTCCACCTCTGGAAGGATTTGTCCTACATCCCTTCTGCCCAGGGGAAAGTGCTGGACAGACAAGGTTCTCTGGCAGTTACTGGGAACACTCTTATGAGCAAACTTGAGTTTAGATGCTTGGGAACAGGAGCAAAATCAGCTGATGTGCTCAACATAAATAACCTCCTAAATGTCTTTTACCCTAGTCCCAAGGAAATTCTGCCTGCCTGTACCCCCTCCTTTACAAAAAAGTCCAAGGATAACCACACTGGGATTCCCTGGAAAGTGCTAAAATGTCAACCCTTTAGGAATTCAAATTAGCCTTTGTAGTTAGTACCTGAGCCCAGGGCAGAGTTTGCACATGTCAACAAGTTTCAGAAGTCTATTGGACTGTTTTTCAGAGTGAAGCCCCTAACAGTATCCATCTTTTCTTGGACCTTGCAAATTCCTGGCCTGCTGAATCAAATTCTCTAGGAAAAGAGAGTAAAAGAATGTGTTGCTGCAAGCCCTCCAGGAGGCCTTAGGCAGGATAAGCCTGAGAACAAGGGTCTCCAAGTAAGCAGGGCTAGAGAAGAAGAGCACTGGCCACAAGCCCAGAGCTGAGAGTCATTGGGCATGGGGTTGTGACATAAGATGGTCAGACTGGCAGAAGTCAGTTGGTGTTTTGATCTTGCTCAGCTAGAGAGAGCTGAACACATCCCATGGAATGCCCATGGCAATTCTAGATGGTATAGCCTTATAAGAATGGAAAGCCAGATCCAACTGTGACCTCAACATGGTATGGTCAACTTAGGGGAATGATTTAATCCCCTTGAGCCTCAGCTTTCTATCCTATGAGGAAAGAGGTCAGGATACCAAATGAACCCTTCAAAAGCCCCAACAAATCCACTGAACTATAACAATAACCCCAAAATGCTGTTACTGCTAAGAGTGTCCCCATTTGACAGATGACAAAGTTGATACATAAAGAGGTTAGCTTGCCCAAGCTCACACAGTAATCATGTAGGCAGCCTGACTCCAGAGCTTGGCTCCCTGACACCCTGGGCGATTGAAAACCTGGAAGCTTCGCTAAAGGTGGTGGTAGGAGAGACGAGAATCACAGGGCCCAAGTCAGCATAGGGTCTGACCATGCATTGTCAACCTGTTCCTGGTGGCTGAGAGGCCATGAGGCTGACAGGCCCAAGACAACCAGAGTCCTCAGCCTTTGAGATGACCAGGAAGACAGAAGGAAGAAAAAGAGGACATGGAAGAGGAAGTCACCCAGAGGCAGAAAAAGAAAACAGGGTGCTGAGACAATTTGAAGGGGCTCATTACACTATATTTTTACAAACTGACAATGACATTGTTTGCTGAAAAGAGCTTGTGACAGGTAGTAACTGCCACCAAAAGAGCCATGGGGAAAGCATACTCCTCAGGCAGGAACCTGACAAAGCACTCTTAGATAGATGGGCACACTGACACCACGTTGTATGAAACTAATCTTTTCCTTCCTCCTTGCTGCTCTGGTTATTGCCCTGCAGCTCAAATCATACCACTGCGCTCCTGGCCTCAAGGACCCACAATGGCTCCCTATAACCTCCAGAATAAAGTCTCCATTCATAACATGAATTTAGGGTCACCTTTGAGCACCCATCCCGACTGCCTTTCTTAAAAGCTCATGGTCGCTGCTCCCTTCCATGTGTCCCTGAGATGTTTGCCAGCATTCCCAGGCTGTTTTTTTTTTTAAACCCCTGTCCCCTTTTTCCATGTTAAGCAACATCTGGGAATATAGGATGCGGTAGGCCAACAGTAAGTCCTTTCTGTGTGGGAGGAAAGGACTGGAAATTTCATTCCACAAAACTTAGAAGCCAGACAGAAAACTTACTGTGTGCTCCAACAGCCCTGTCCACATGGTTTGCAATGCCCAGGTGGGTAAAGGGGGCAGTGTGCAGGATTAGAGCTAACTGTCACTTAGGCTTCTTGCCTTCTGATGAGTCCCAGGCTGATGGTACTCAGTCATGGGAAAAGGTACAGAGTTTTCAGTTGATTGGAGGCAGGAGGTGGGAGGGGTTCCCCTGTTTCATTCCCAAGGCAGGGTGGAGCAAAGCTGGAAAACTAGAATTTCCTAAAGTCCGTTATCAGGCAGTGAGATCCAGTTCAGATCCATCCAGATGAACAAATGCCCGCCATGCCTAGACATTAACTCAGCACCGACAGTGCTCCAGGAAGCTGTGTTACATGGAGTCTCTTCACTTGGTTTCCTTTTCCTAATTGTCATCATTTTACTTTTTATTTCCTCTTCAGTGTACACGAGCACGTTAAGCACATCACTAAAAGATATAAGATAGGAATGGTGTTCCCATTACTCAGCTTTCTGTTACTGTAACAAATACTTGGGAGAATCAGCTCAAAAAAAGCAGGTTCATTGAGACCAAAATTTCCCAGGTTCCTCTGTATAGTGAGTTACCCTTGTCACCTCAGGCCTACAGTAAGGTGATAAATCATGGCAAGTGTGGTAGGGGTACAAAACAGCTCACCTCATAGTGACCAGAAAGCAAAGAGATAAAGAAAGAGATGAACATCCCACCATCCCCTTTAAGGCCACACCCCTGTGACTTCACTTCATCTTAGCAGGCCCCAACTTTCATCAGGCTAAAACCAAGCCATTAACATAGGGCCCGCAGGGATATATTCTGATTCCAAAGTATAGTAGACTCTTTTTTTAATGTGTGTGTGTGTGTGTGTGTGTGTGTGTGTGTGTGTGTGTGTGTGTACATGCATGCATATTCCTGCAGAGGCCCGAAGAGGGTATCAGGTCTCCTGTACCTGTAATTACTGGCAGTTGTGACCAATGACCAGGATCCTGGCAACCACAGCTGCATCCTCTGAAAGAGCAGTAAAGCTTTATTAATGGCTGAGCCTTCTTTCCAGTCCCTAGAGTAGACTTTTAATGTATGCCTTCGTAAATATAGCAAAATGTAAATATTTGGGAGTTGGGCTGGCAGTACTTAGTAAATTAAAATTAGCATCCAAGGAAAAGACCAAGGTCAGCATAACATTGGAGGGTCAGATGATAAATGTTTCCGGGATCCTGAGCCAACAGCCAGAATTTATGGCACCCTGTGAGTATTTTACATAACAACAAAAAAAGAAAACAAATTTCCATGACATTTTTATTCATGCAATTGAAAACGTAGTCATTAAGCATAGTTCTTTTTTTTTTTTTAAGACCCAGGTCTGCTAGTGAGAAAAAAAAAAAAAAAGGATTTTTTTTTTTTTTTTTTTTTTTGAGGATAAAATATTTGCTATCCTGGAGCAAATCACAGGCAGTTGTTTTGCTGACACCAGATGTAAAAGCTTGGGCTTTGTAGGCAGCTTTGGCTGGGTTCTCACTCCGACTTTGTCTTCTAAACATTGTGTGCCACCGAACAAGTCATACCAACTCTCTCAGGGGCATGGTTGTCTCTAGAGGGAAGACAACTGTCTTCCTAACACAGAAATGACTGCCAGGTATGTAGGAGGCTAGCACAGTGGGCACAACTTCCCAAGCACACTTCAGGGTACAAATGTGCCCTAAGGACATGAGAGTCACCATCATGCTGGGGGCTCTGAGGAGCAGAAGAGGATTCAAACTGGCTCAAGGGAGTTTATGTGGTAAGACTTTCAGATTCCCATTCCTGAGAGGATGTAAAAAGAGAAGCTTATAAATATGGAAGGGAGGGAGGTATGACAAATGGATGGATGGATGGATGGATGGATGGATGGATGGATGGATGGATGGATAGATGGGTAGATAGGTGGGTGTACTGATAAATGGATGGATAGATAGATGGATAGGTAGGTGAATGGGTGTGTAGTTTGGTAGGTGGGTAGGTAAATAAATATGTTATGGATGGATGGATGGATATGTAAGAAGAATGCTGAGCAACACTCATAAATCCAGGAGCTATGTCAACCAATGGTTCTCAAAATACCTTTAGGAGCATCTGTGAGGCCAAGGTCTTATATAAATTTACGCACATTATATGTAGTTACTTGAATCCTGAGAAAGTGGAGGACTCTTTACATGAGGAACATGAAATAAGATTCTTACAAAGAGGACAGTATAGAAAGAGGAGGAAATCTTCACCATGGAGAAGCCAAGGGTCAAGGTCAACATCCTTGTTCAAGCAAAGTCAACACTCCTTAGGAGGCATAGTGCCAGCAAATGCCCCTGGTAGCAGGTAAGGAAAGCGGTGATGGTCCTTATCTCAGAATTACTCCATGATGGTGGCATCAGGAAGATTCCAACTGGCATACCAAATATATGACCATGACTCCCCCAAACTGTCAAGGTCCCCCAGAGACATGTTAACAAACCTATTCCCCCAAAGAGGAGTCTGAAAAAGCAGAGGACTAAATGCGGGGTCCTGGGTGTATACCAAAGTAGAGAAAGGTGGTCAAGTGAAATCTGAGAATACATGAATGAAGTTTCTCAATGACTTGTTACTACTAGTTCATTGTCAAAAATAAGCCCTTAATAACAGAGAAAACAGAACATGGTGTGAGAGATAGCCCAATGGGTGTGACTTTGATCAAATTTCTTCATTTGAGCAAACTGAGCTGGGCCTCATTGGGCACCCCAAGCCTCTATTTTCTCGTCTACACAATGGGCCTGAGATCAGAACAATGATGCATGCTTGTAGTTCCAGAACTTTAGAGGGTGAATGTAGAAGGACCACCCAGATAGCTCTGGGTTGTTCTTTTTCCCTGTAAATTTCAAATGATTCAAGAAGTAAAAGCTGATCAGAAGACAATGCAGGACAAGAAATCTATTTAAAGTTGAGCAAAAAGGACTCCTATGACCTAATATTATATGTGGACTTTTTCTTGTTTCTATTTTTTAAGGGGAAGCACAAGTGCCACAGCACACATTGGAGTTCAAAGGTCAGTTTGCTGGAGTCAGTACTTTCTATCCACTGTGTGGATCACAGGGTCAAACTCAGGTCATCAGGCTTGGCAGCAATCACCCTTACTCGCCAAACCATCTCAGGCCCGTGACTAACTTCTGAGAAACTGCCACTTGCTGGATATTGATGTAGAGTCAAAGACGCATATCCTGTTTGCTTGGAGGCTGTTAAAATACTCCTCCCTTCCGAATAACTTATCAGGGTGAAACCAGGGTTCCTCCACAGCTCTCCACCAAATTGGCACAAGGCAAACTACAGACAGACAAGTAATGAAGAGAATCCAACTGGCTTAAGCGAACTATGTACAAGGTTTGCCAGTTGTAGGGTTTGAAATAGAATGTTTGCAATTGTTCTTCTCACTATATTTTTTTATCTTAGGAAAAAAATACAGCTGTTTTCAATCATAAAACATATTTTCTAACAAACACACCGCATGGGCTTATTCCTGTCATTACGGGGGAATAAGTAGTTTCACAATTTTAATTTTAATTTTAATTTTAATTTCACTTAAGGTGACATCAATCACTTTTTCCCATGTCAACAAAAGCTTTGTGAATATCTCAATAACTATGAGGGACACAAGGGCAGCGAGGCTAAACCAATCCAAGAATCACAGGGATCAATAAGTCACTCTATTTAGTCCTCATAAAATAGATGATACATTTATCCCATTTTGCAGATGGCAAAACTAAGAAACAGAAAGGTCTTTCAACTTCTCCAGAGTCACACAGAAAGTCGAGAGAGCGGACCTGGGCTTCAAACCCACATTCCATGCCCCTCTTCCTCATCCCCCCTCCAGGTCTGTGAGCTCTGCAAGGGAGTGGCCCCTGCTGACAGCCCCGTGGTCTATGCTGATAGGGCTGGCTACAGCAAGCAGTGGCACCCCTCATGCTTCGTGTGTAACAAGTGCTCAGAGCCGCTGGTGGACCTCATCTACTTCTGGAAGGATGGTGCACCCTGGTGTGGCCGCCACTACTGCGAGAGCTTGCGGCCCAGATGCTCAGGCTGTGACGAGGTGAGAGTCAACAGGTTGGCAGGAACAAATAGGGGTGGCCGTGACAGGTAGAGCAACCGCGGGGGCCAATATGTGTGGCTTTGCTGATGAGGTATTCTTCATTTGAGCACACTGAGCTAGGCCTCCTCACTGGGTACTCCGAGCCTCTGTTTTCCTTATCTACAAAATGGGCCAGAGACAAGGATGATAACGCATGCTTACAATCCCCATTGGAAGTTGAATGTAGGAGGACCATCCAGATAGCTCAGCTAGTAAAATGCTTGCCCTGCAAGTGTGAAGACTTAAAAAAAAAAAAAAGCCAGGTTATGTGTAAGTAAGTGGAGGTTCAGAGAGAAATGCCAAGTCATAAGGCTGGCAAATGCCTAAGTGACAGCTCATGTCAACGTCCTGTTGTACTCTAAAGTCAGAAGGCCCAGAAGTCATTCTAGGTGTCACTTTATTCTGGGTCCCTTGATTTCTTGCTTTCAGAGAATGGCCACTGGCTGCTTCTCCATCGTTGATTGTCTTCCAGGGTCATGCAAGTCACGTAATCCCAATTCAGAAAACAACTGGCCTCTGGATTTTCCCAAAAAGTTTCACAGATGGATAAATACAAACCTGCCCATAGTGGAGTACTTTCTTTTTCCTGTCTGAAAAGCTAAGACACAACCACAACCCTCAGCAATGACCACACACCACCTGCCTCAGATCACGTCAGGTTGCTCCGTGGAGGCCTTTAAAGGTCACAGCACAAATGGGATGGGATAAGCCAGAACCCCTTCATTTATCCCCCACACACCACCTCCGCCTAGGAGCAGAGCCTCAGTCACGCATTCCTTCTGTCTCTCTTTCCAGATCATCTTCTCAGAAGACTACCAGCGCGTGGAAGACCTGGCCTGGCATCGGAAGCACTTCATCTGTGAGGGCTGTGAGCAGCTGCTGAGCGGCCGTGCCTACATCGTCACCAAGGGTCAGCTCCTGTGCCCCACTTGCAGCAAGTCCAAACGCTCCTGAAGGGCTGCCAGCCCACAGCCAGCAGAGTCTACCGCATCCCGCCAGGAAACTGAAGCCATCCTACGGGGTGGATGCAGCAGCCAGCAAGCAAGTGCATATTCTAGATTGAGTGGTGGTAGACCTTGGAGGGTCAGTAGTTTCAAAGCCAGAGGTATTCTAAGAAGCCTTAGAATGGATTTATTGTTTCCCAACTGCAGCCAATTAAAAGACACACTGGTATCTTGCAAGGGAGCCCTAGGAAGAATTTCCCAGAATGCATTTCTGAGGGATCCAATCAAGTAGCTGTAGGATGTGCTTCAACCCCTCCCTTCCCCCTGTGGACATGGGATCCCTCCAGAGGGCAGGGCGGGATCTCAACTCTCATTTGTTTGCCTCTTTCTCAAGTGGAATCTGAATCTTCAATAAACAATGTTTTGGGCATGAAAAACATATCAATAAAAGGTTTATGAATTTCTCACACACACAACATCTTTATCTAATTATTTACACCATGGTACTGGTTCTGTTACATGTGCTTAGCCCCCGAGCTTAGTACTGCCAGGAGATGAGTAAATGATAATGAGTTACTCAATGCATGTGCTTATTAGATTCCTGCATCCTCTCCTCCATTATCCGTGCTCCCAGACACCCGATAGAAACACATATTTATATCTCATGATTCCCTAAAAGTTAGAAATGTTATTGGAATTAAGGGTTGAGGCCTGTGCCCTTAGCATCCCTAACAAGCCAAGCTCAGCCAGCCATCCCCAATAAGCTAAATTAATAGCGAAAAACATAAAAAAGTAAATTTGTTTAACTTAACCACATATGGGAAGGGGACCGGTGACACCACACACACACACACACACACACACACACACACACACACGTGTCTATCTTTTGGGTACTCACAAGAGGCCTAGGTTTAAGTAGGATGCAAGAAGTGTGCATAATTAAGCAGCCCTGGGCTGGGCCTAGTATGGTCCTGCCCACTGTTGTGTCATAATTGTCTCCACCCCTGATCAAGCTGTTTTGTCTGGATTGTATAAAATCTTTCTGGGTGACAGATTACCTCCCTGGCTGGCATCAGGCTTTATTCAGCCTTTTCCTTCTCCCACGCTAACATTCCTGGTGGGGTAGAGGGTAATTCCAACTCTCTGGGGTGTATTGTTTAATAGTCTGATACACACATATATATGTGTGTGTGTATACATATGTGTGTGTGTGTGTATATATGTGTGTGTGTGCGTGTGTGTGTGTGTGTGTGTGTGTGTATACACACAGAGCAGAGGAGGGGGATTCTTGTAGAACATTTTCCTTTCAAGCATGCATGTTACTGCAGCTGATGATCTTCTTGGAGCCAAAGGGCTAACTCAGCTGTCGTGTGCATATAGACAGGTCATGAGTGATCGCTGGGAGACCCGGCAGAGTTCTGGGAGCTACCCAAGGTACCTTTGCTCAACCAATTGGTAGGATGTGGTGCCCAGTAAACATAAATCTTTTAAACTGTGGCATTTATATGAGGAATCTCTCGATGTCTACATGTTGCCAGCTGAACATTTTGTGAGCCAAACGCAGTAAGTTTTGGGGCAAGATTTTATCTCCCTTTTATGGTCTGAGTATTTTCAGTCTTCAAATTCATTTCCTTTCCACAATTTCTAAGTACCATGTCTTTTCCTACCAGGGATACAAGGATGGAAAAGACACTGGTCCCAGGAGCTCACATTCTAGTCATCAGTGCTCTTACAGTTTCCCATCTGTTGCCCTGACTCTTCTCTGCTCCAGCCCCATTTATGTACTTTAGAAGTCTGACAAAACTATTGTGATTTCTCCTACAGCGGTGTGTATCAGCCTCCAGCACCTCTCTCACACCTCCCTTGGTTTGCTCATCATTGAGCTGTCTCGAAGACAAGTTCTGAGCGCCTCTTTGCCCTCAATCAACTCCCGTGGCTCCCCAGTATCTGCCACATTAGGAACCAACTCTGACATTTGAAACGTTCCAAAACTTGAGTCTCTCCAGCCTCACAACTCTGTACTTCCCGAGATTTCTATTTCCCTCTTTCTCTTAGGTACAAACCCCACCCACCACTCCAGGCTTCTGCTTCTTCTTGGTTACCTGAAGGTCAAGTCTGTTATCTATTGAAAGCCAACATGCCCTACAAGATGCTCATGGGGCATCCCTCATTTCTCAGGCACTTCTCTAAAGTACCAATCTAGCCAGCCACCCATCCAAGAAATGTTCAGTAAACACTACAGTTGCCGGTCCTTGTGCTGAATGTAGGTGATACCACTCCCCGCAAAGCAATGGCCACTGCCTCCATGAATTTGACAGTCTATAGAGACCAGTTCCAGAACAACACATGTACAGGTCAATGTGAAGCTACAGTTACTGTGGGTGCTACAAAAGAAAGATTCAGAAAAAGAAACTAAACCTACTCAGGAATGTTTCCTTTTTAAGTGCCTCTGACACACTGACAGATGGCCTGGCCTGAGTGGACCCTGATCTGACAAAGAGGGAAGGGTCAAGGGTTATATATATATATATATATATATATATATATATATATATTAGTACCCAGTTTTTGGTGCTGGAGATCCAGGAATACAGAACACAGACAGACAGGATTGAGTGCACATTGTTTGACAGGAGCACAGAATGGGGTGAGGAGGGTGGCCTGCAGACACAAGCATGGACAAGGCCAGCCTGCTCCTTCCTTGTGAATACCACTGAAGCTGAGACCCTGTCCTAGGAACCATGAGAGCAAGCATTCGAACAGACTGCAGTGGGGGTTGGTGACGGGTGGTCAGGGAGATGACTAGGTGTGTAATCCCCCGCCTATTGAACCCCAGCACGATCAGATTGCCTCTGGACACCGGATGGCCATGAAGCATGTCTTCCTGGAGCATGTCACTGCTCTTCCTGTCCATCAATAGCCCTGTCCTTGTGTTTGGAATATCTGAGTCCTCTCTTGGGGACTCCCAGTGGACCATCCAGTTCAGGGTTACTCCACCATACACCCATATAATCTCTAATATTACAACTTTCCTGGTACATATCCTAGCAAACAGACAATGCTCTTTTTGTGTTCTCCCTGGCAAGACCTTAGCATCTCTATACTGTTTTCAGACAAGCTAATAACACACGCACATGCCCTTCCCCTGTGCACCCCTCTCCTTCAAGAACAATCTGGTGATTCTCACATAAAAGTTGACATTCCTATTTCTTGAAATCGTGTTCCTTAATTGCTGCCTCTTCCAGGAGAACCTGGAGCTGAGGGGCACTGTTCCAGCATCAGGACACGCAATTTCAATGCCTGAGTGTCCCTTGTCCCGTGTCAGCAGGGAGAGGGGCTGCCAACTTCATCACCACATTCTCCTGGCTCCTTGGTCTGTGTACTCAGTAAGCCCCAGGCTGACAGCGCTCCAGCACTCTTATCATACCACAATTATTTATTGGTGAAAATCCCCATTTACAAACTTCTTTTTTTATTTTTATTCTTAATGAGCAAATAATCATCGCACATTTTTATGGGGAACAAAATGTGACATTTTGATAGATGTTTGCAATGTGGAAGGAGACACGGTCTTCCTTATGAGAATCTTACCATCACAGTTCCCTCACCCTCTGTACAAGGCCTGGCAAGGAACAGAAAGAGCAAAGAGCCCAGTGTCTGGTATGCTTCACTTCATTGATGGCACCGTGTTCCCACTGATGGAGATCACAGATACAGATTTCAGACAGAGACACTGTTGGCTATGTACCCATTCCCAGGCTGTACCACCTCCTGCTTTGTGGCGGTGGGGCACTTCCTCTGATATAAAATGGCTTTCATAGCCTTTGTTCCCAGGGAAAGAATGGGATTTTTGTTGTCTGTGGCTTCGGCACTCAGGTGCTTCTTTTTCTGCTGACAGAACCCCAAACTTGCTTGAAAGGTGTAAAGAGGAGAACAAAGAATGGCTAAAGAGCTTTTCTGACATCAGAACTCACCACATGTGAACCTTCCTCACCGTGCTAGGGATGGAGCCCATGGTCACCGCGTGCTAAGCAAGTGCCACCACTGAGTCACACCCACAGCCCTCCCATGAAAATGTTAGTGTGTGATTTCTGACAAGGACGAGGGTGTTCTTATTCATGAGTCACTGTACAGCCATCAGAAGCAGGAAATGGACGTCCACTACCACTGTCTTGGAATCCTCAGGTACTTCTCACCATCAGTGGTCATGACAATGGCTTCTAAAACAAAAAGATCCAGTCCAGGGCCATGCGTTGCTTTAGTTCCCCGACTACACATTTCTGAAGCACTTGCATTTTTCTAGTTTATACGAAGTGTTTGATTGATAAATTTTAAAATGTTGGTGACGTTCAACGTAAAGTTTTGATACAGGCACGAGTCACTTGGTTACCAGGAAACAGTCTCAGAAGTGCATCTGTGCTGGGCCATCATGAGGTAGAAGCACTAGACCTAAATGGTACACTTCACAGACTCAGTGTGGCTTCCTGGTGAAAATAAGAATCAGGTGAGCAGATGGATGAGGCTGCTGTGGGTGCACTTATATAACACAAATTCATGATGAACTTGTTTTATGTAGGAGGAATACACACTAATGATCAGAAGTCCTGTGCACTAAACTTACAGACCAGTGATTTATTAATATTATTTATCAGCATTTTAAATCATTACCTAGTATTAGGTACTGTACAAAACATGGAGGCAGGGGGAAGGAGTGATAATGCAATAGTATTGGTTTCTTAAAAATAATGTGATTGGGTGTATCGCACATAGGCCCAGGTACCCATGGAGGCCAAAAAAGAGCATCAGATCCTTTGGAGCTGTCGTTATAGGCAGTTGTAACCTGCCCAATGTGGGTCCTTGAATACAAATTCTGGTCTACTACAAGGGCAGCAAGAACTCTTTAACTGCTGAATCATGTCTCCAGTCCCCAGTAGAAATTTTTTAATTAATTTTTTAGTGTAGAAAATAATGAGTTCACATATGACTTTGATACCAGGTTCACCAGGAACGCGTGGGAGATACTTTATGCCACTGAAGTGTCGCTAGGGAAGATGAATATTCCAGTTCCTGAGGCTGAGAGCACACAGCAGCTATGGATACCTGCACCAAATTGTGCCCTCCAACTTTCTGCCATGAATGGACGAGGTACACAAGAAATCTGAGACCTTCCTAACCATCCAATGGCTGTTAATTGTGGTTGGAGGAGGAGGAAGTGTCCTTTCCTCTAATGGCATAGCCACTGAGGGACTGGGTGAGAAAGCATGCATCACAGAGCAAGCAAGAAAGGATGCTATGAGAAGGTGGTGGAGGGTAAACATAATCACAATGCAGGTATGTATGTAAGAGGCTGTCAAAACATAAAGAGAGAAAAAGAATATAAAGGGTCCTGGGAGTGGCGGTACAAGCCTGTAGTAACTGGAACAGGTATGACCCCCATAGATTCATGTGTTTGGATGCTTGGCCCAGAGGGAGTGGCACTATTAGGAGGTGTGGCCATGTTGGAGTAGGTGTGGCCTTGATGGAGAAAGTATGTCACTGTGAAAGTGGGCTTTGAGGTCTCATATATGCTCTAGCTATTTGCAGTGTGACACACAGTCTCTTTCTGCCACCTGCGGATCAAGGGGTAGAACTCTCAGTTCCTTCTCTAACACCATGTCTGCCTGCATGCCACCATGGTTCCCATCATTACAATAATGAACTAACCCTCTAAAACTATAAGCCAGCCCCAATTAAATGTTTGCCTTTGTAAGAGGTTGCCATGGTCACGGTATCTCTTCACAGAATTAAATCCCTAACTAAGACAATTCCTGACACCTGAATACTTGCGGGTTTGACACAGGAAGACAGTGAGGTACAAGGACAGATGGATCACAGATCAAAGCCTTGTGCAAAGAAACAAGGTAGACACAAAAGCTAAAATGACAATTATAATAGTAAAATGGTTTGAAGAAAAGAGCATTCTAGATGTGGCCTGCTGTTACCTGAGACCTCATGGCACCGTGTGCAATTACCAATGCATACTGTGGGTTGAGCAGCTCCTGAAAGTTGCTCAGTGTTTCTCTGACCTTGCCTACCATTTCCTTGCAGGAGGATCATCTAAACCCCACTGTCTTAAATTTCCTTCTAATTTCTCACCAAATCCGTCCCATGGGCACACAAGCAGTAGTGACATGGAGAGATGGACTCCCTGGCTCATCACACTTGACCTCCAAAAGTTTGGCTTCCAACAGGAGTAGGTTCTGAGAATGATGAGGTCATCTATTGGCATAGGGATTGGAGAGTCCTGGCTTTCTCTGCTTCTCACAAGCCAAGGCTGGAGGTGAGGCTGGGAAGGGGTTAGCCCCTGGTTTGGGGTGGTTAGTTGGTTGGTTGGTTTTGTTTTATTTCATGTTGCTTCAGCCAGCATATGCATAGGTCCTGTTCTACTATCCTGCTGCAAAGTGATCCTGTGCTCCAACTCTTGGCTTTGCCTATAGGAACTGCAGATATTGGATTATGTTTCCTTATACTGTTTGGAGTTATGTTGGTTCTTCATAGAGGGTTTATACTTGTGGACAGACTAAATATTATGTATATCTCTCTTATTAGAAGAGAACGCAGTCCAGTTCAAGTCAATATAAACAAACAGACAAAGGAAGGTGGGAGAAAATGTACATTCTGGACTCTATCTTCTAGTCGGACTTCAAGAGAATGCCCAGCTTTAGCAATGACTAGATCCAGGAGTTCAAAGTTCAAGCTCAGATTCAGTTTTTTTTCCTTCACCTCTCCCTTCTGCTTACCACAGTTTTCTTCAACATTTCCTTCCCTCTTCTCCATCAGACTCACCCAGAGTGTAGCAAACATGGCTGCCAGCACCATATAGACCTATGATCCTCCTTGGAACCAATAAACCCAGTGAAAATGGAATGCTTCTTTCTAGGGCTTCCCAGGGGTGACTTTGGTCAGCTAGTATGGGCTGTATGTTCCTTCCTCAGCCAATCCTGTGCCCAGAGCCATACAGTACTCTATCAGTGCCTCTTCATGGACCTCAAAGGCCAATCACTATTGAGGACGAGGAGGGGAAGATTAGTAAAGATAGCGACAGCAGCTGGGTGTGGAGTTGGGTTGGTAAAGAGCTGGCCTAGTATACACAAAGGCCTGGGTTCAGTCCTCAGCACCACATTTACTATATGTCACAGCATAGGCCTATAATACTAGCACCCAAGAGGTAGAGGCAGAAGGATCAGGACTCCAAAGTCACTCTCTGCCATGTAAAATGTTTGAGGCTAGACTGGCCTCATGAGACCTTTCCACAGTAAAGAGAGAAAGGAGTAGATAACTTGAGAGAAAGAGAGAGACAGAGACAGAAAGACAAGGAGAGACACACAGAGAGAGGCAGAAAGAGAACCAACTCTATTCAAGTGGCATGAAACTGGGCTCCTTTGGAAGACAGAGGCCTTGTTAGAGCCAGAGATGAGAAAGAAAACCCTCCTGGGTGAAGTGGATTCAACTCGAACTTGCCAAATACTGGAAGGCAGTCCTCATAAATAAAACAATAGGGACAAGGCATGTTGAAGTCAGAGCTAAAGACCCTGGGAGAAGAACATCTCAAGGAAGCCAAGAGACATAGACTGAGACCCAGGATCAAGGAATAAGGCTCACAGGAGGCCCAGGGAAGCTGCAGCATGCACTCAGCCAAGTCCCAGTACTCAGTTTGAAGTAATTAGAATGCTACTAAAAATCTAATTTGTCTTGATATTTTAATTACTGGCAAGATAAGACAAATGTTTTTTAAGGCCTAAATAAAATGGTAATCCCTGAAGCAAATATCTAAAAGGATTTCATAGTGTCCCTGCCCGTTCTTTTTCAGCTGTGATATGTGATGGATACTTACTAAAGTGTTTTGTGGGAAAACTCTAATGGACGGGAAAGATACACTTCCACAAGTTCAAATATGGAAAGTTTTAAAATAGAGAAGAGACATGCACGGCTAATGACCCCAGGATGTTCGACGGTGCAGGCTGCTGGCACGGGCTCTGGATCCTCATCAAATATATAAATTATGAAATATTGCTCCAAAGCAATGCGAGCCTTTGCCCTACAAGGGAATGGTTTGGGCTGCAGCTGACAGGAGAGCTGTGTGGAGTTCCTCTTCAGCTGATAACAGGGAAAGGGGAAGGAGTGGATGGGCAATTATCCTGGGGACCTCCGGGTGCCAAAGCTGGATGAGGGATGTGCTTCCTAGGCCAGAGTAGAAGATGTATG
The DNA here is from genome assembly GCF_907164565.1 of Psammomys obesus. Classification (NCBI taxonomy): domain Eukaryota; kingdom Metazoa; phylum Chordata; class Mammalia; order Rodentia; family Muridae; genus Psammomys; species Psammomys obesus. The sequence goes on along the minus strand of NW_026596101.1, from coordinate 2,120,364 downwards.
TCTGTTCAGTGCATTTTCTGTGTGGCCCTGTCCTTAAAGGACGTGCCTGTGACATCTTGAGGCATAGCATGAGAACACAGAGCTTTCTGTTCGCTTCCACCTGAAACACATCCCTGCTAGTGGCATCTACCTTTAACTCTTAGCACTGGAAGACACTGCCAACTCCAGGGAGGCTTTGGTGATTTTTTTGAGACTCTTGCCAGCTTCTTAGACTCTCATCCAACCATATGATTTCTATGGACATTGACTGGACAGTATTCACTACTCACTATATGTTTCAGCTCCATTCACTATGGGCAACTCATTCACCAGCTGGGTGGTTCTTTTTATTTATTCACTTGACAAGCATGTACTCAATCTATCTTTGGCCTTAACACGATGCTGAGCCTTGAAAATGCATAAGACACTGAGCAAAGCAACATATACCAGGAGAAAGGCATAGACCTGTCCTTCCCCACTCGCTGGTATACATCAAATATGGCACGTAGCACAGTTACGTGAGAGTGGGTAGCACGGGCCCAACAGATACAATGTGGCCAGTGGCAGGCACAAATCCAACATGCTAAGCACTGTAGATGATCCAACATGGTGGGCATCACAGATCCAACATGGAGGGAACGCAGCCACAGTACGGCAGGCAACACAGATCTAGCACAGTGAGCAACACAGGATGTTATGTCCTCATGGCAATCGATCGAAGTCCTAAGAGCCAAAGTAGCTCCATCAACGTCACACAACAAGCTTAAGGCTACAGCCTAGGTGTTGTCACTTCTAATCCACAGCCCTTTTCGAATCTACTAAGCCAGAGATGGCGTTCTTGTGCCCCCACGAGCTAGGCAGTTTGGTAAATACAGAAAGCAGGCCTAGTGCTAACAGCTGAAGCCACGGTGCCTATATGACTGTCATCACCTCACTTTTTCAGATTCTCAACCAAACATCCCAGGAGGCTGGTTTTTGTCTTACCTACTTCCCCAGGGCAGGATAGGCAAGGCCTTTCTATAGAGACCCAGGTAGTGAATGTTCTAGGCTATAGGTCACAAGGCTTGCCTCCCGACTACTAACTCTGATGAGGTGGTGTGAAAGCCAACACAGACAGCAGGTACGGTGGATATGGCTGTGTTCTAATACAATCCAGATCTTCCAAGTGTTGATCTATCAAGATCAATCAAGTGTTGATTCCTGTATATCTTCATAAACTGGAAAAAAAAAAAAAGTTAACTTTCTTGTTTCCTTGCTACCAAAGGGATGAAATAAGAACGATATTCCCTAGAGTCTCTTTGTGTGTTTACCAGCAGTTTCTCTTCAAGTCCTGCCCAGCCTTTGCTTAAGTGAGTGGTATGTCTCTGTTGATGGAAATCAACAAAGATAGTGACCTCTGACCAACTGGAAAACATTTTGAGCAATAATCAGCCTCAGAAGTCTGGGGAGATGGTTTAGCCAGTAAACGTGCTTGCTGTCCAAATCTGATGACCTGATTCCAATCCCCAAATCCTACAGTGGAAAGAAAGAATTGACACCTGAAAGCTGTCCTCCCATCATTCTCTGACCTAAACACACATACACACACATCACAGCACAACACACTGCATCACACCAATAACACATAAAATAGCAAATAAGCAAATAATACACGAATTTTATTTAATTTATTTACACATATATACAAAAATAAACTAAAATCTTTTTTAAAAAACTTTTTCAAGCAATCATCCCCTGAGTGGGCTGGTTGGGACAGGATGCTGCTTGGCCTCAGCTCAGTGGGACAGTTGGAATTTCAAGTCCCAGACACTAACACCTTTCCATCTGGAAGAAGCATCCTGACATGCTTTGCTGAGCTGCCTGGTTTGGGGGAAGCTGGGGATGGGGTTTGGGGCTGCTGTTTCCTCTGAGAAGCTAAGCAATGCCTGTGGCCTGTGTTACTGCTTAATCAACTCCAGAGAGGCTGAACTGTCACCAATTTCAAAGCGACAGGCCAGGCCAAGAGAAACCATGAATGCCTGCACATTCACATTTATAAAAATGTGTGTGTGTGTGAGAGAGAGAGAGAGAGAGAGAGAGAGAAATGAGGGGGAAGGGAGGGTAAAAGAGAAGAGTTAAAAGTAGGGGGCTAGAAGAAAACACCAAACATTCTACAAGGAATGCTCACAACCTAAAATGAAAACAGCTTATTTTTGGACTGACCACACCACACAGTTAGCAACCACAGACATGCTAGTTATTAACCACGAGCCATCAAATCCTGGAGGTGTGACACTCAGAAGCAGCTTGTGCAACCTACTGATGCCTGCTTCTCTTTTGACATCATTATTGTTTTATCTTCAAAGTCACAGCGCCTTCTGCCTAAGCATGTAGGCCTGGTTTTTGAACGGCTTAGACTGCCAAATTACGGAGGGACTCTGGGAAGAATGCACACATGGTGGCCATCTTGCCTACGGACAGTAACTTGTTGAGTTTCCTAGAGTCTTGTTCCTATTTCACCCAGGTGGCAGTGAAGAGCAGTGCACAAGGCTCAGAACCTTCTCCATGTTTTCATCCAACGTGAGGTGTAAAGACAGAGAGGATCTTGCAAGTGCTCAGGACATTCTGAAGAGCCACTTTGCAAGGGTTCCTTGTGTTCTGGAAAGTTGCCTGTACTCCTGGACAACCCAGGGGCCTCATTTAGAAGACGGGGTTTACAAAGCTGGCACAAGGGAGAACATGCTGCTTGTATGGCCTGCAGCCCCGTAGGCCAGCTCTGTCCACTTGAACTCAATGGGGACCAAGAACACAACACCTTTAGTACCCAGCATGTCACTGCATTCAGAAGGTACTTGGAATTGTCCCCCTAACCAACCACCGACTGGTCTCCATCGTTGTGCCCTGTGATTCATCCTATATCAGCTCGTGTCTAACGAATGACTAAGCATTAGCTCAGGTCACTCCTGACAGGTCGAGAACATCATGGAGACTAAAACCCAGTCTCCTGAGCATGTCATAGAGGATCTACCATCCTCTGTGCACATCTCCATCTTCCTGTATTTCTACCTTCACTTTGTTCCGGCCCGTGGGCCTTTCCATGACATCTGAGAGAGCACGGGTAACTTCTCTCCCACCCCCAGGACCTCTGCTCTTGCTGTTCCCATGTCCAGATGCTCTATCCTTCGCCAGGTTCTTACACCACTGGCTCCATGGCAACACCCAGGATCAGCTTGGACGTGACCCACCCTGAAAGCCATCCCTGACCGCCTCATGCGCCACACTTCATCTCTCTGCCTTGCCTTCGCTGTAGCTCAGATCACCGCAGCAGCATAGGTTCTGTATGTGCTTGTTTTCTTTTGGCCACCCCAACAAGAACAGGAGCTTCAAGGAGCAGACTATGGCAGTACAGTAGGATCTGGAGAGGGAGAGGCATCAGGCTTAACACTGGAAAGAAAACAGTGACAGAGGAAGAAAAAAACTTGAAGGTCTGTGTGTCAGAGACGGAGCACGAACGAGAAAAGTGAGTGCTGAACAAACGTGGAAGAAAGTTCACACTGTGGAAATGACCCCCAGAGGATTATGTCCCTTGTGGCTGGGGAACTCTGAGCTTCAAACTGTTCTGGCTCTCTAGCTTCCTTCCTATTTCAGGAGGGCTTTTCTCCTGTCATAAGCTGCCTCTTGTTCTACAGACATCCATGTGTTCTTGATCCAGGATACAGGATCCTAGAAATCCCAGTGGGTCCTTCCAGGTGCCAATTCATGACTATTACAAGCAAAGCCTGGCAAAAGGAGGCAATCAGCAAATAGGTACCGAGTGAAGAAATAAATGGACAAGTGAATGAATGAATGAATGAATGAATGAATGAATGAATGAATGAATGAATACACAAAAGAATGAGTAGGCAAATGAATGAACAAATAAATGTTTAATATCGGACTGTTTGGGTAGAGTATCTTTGGATTCAACCCTTATTACCCATAAGGCTTTCCTGTCAGGTAGCCTGAACATTTCCCTAGGGAAGGACCACTTGTCAATGTCAGTAAATGTGTTTTTTCTCTCCTTGATACCCCGACATCCAGGGTTTTGCTGGCACAAAGGAACAGCCCTTCTCAGGCCTAGTTGACCCCAATGGGCACAGACCACCAGATATATGTATATAAAACACTTACACACATATGCCTTACCTATTACATTTTATTGTTTTCTCCAACTAGGAGCTCTGAAAAGTAGAGACTAATTATTCCTAATATGCAGAGAAGGAAACAGGGTCCAAGAAGGCAAGGAACGGTTTGGCTAAGCTCACACACACAGAAATTGGCAAAGCCACATCTTGACTGTTGTTAGTCACATATCAGGGTCCAAGGTTCTCCCAAGTAAGGACAGAAGAACAGGGCTTTATCTCCCGTGGGGCTCACAACTTCTCCTATCTCCTTGCCCTCCATACATCCTGGTCTTGTATCTGGGGTGCTGTATCTTTTGCTGAACACATAAAGCATTCAGAGTGGTGCCTGGATTCCAGGCTTTCCCGTGAAGTTACAATTAATGCTATGAAATCATAGCAGTATTGTTCTTGGCTGGCATTACAAAACTGCTGGGTGGAGATCAGACCACAGCTGTCCCCACAATACAACTTCAACATTTTTTATTAGCAGGCACAGTGCAAATATATATATATATATATATATATATATATATATATATATATAAAATCTAGGCAGAGCATCTAAATATCCTTACTGTATTGAAAATTCAAAAGGTCCAGCCACAACCAGCCATCAGGGACCTGCTTCTTCAATCCATTCTCCCTCAGGCTATAACCCCAGCTCCAGACAGAAGCCTACTCTATCCCCATGCTCTCCAATGCATCCTATATGCCTCCTCTCACTACAGAGGGGCCCAAGTAATTCTAGTCTCTGCTCTTGCACTGGGCTCTCTTAAATACCAGTGTTGTGCAAGTCAAACCCTGCTTCTAAGCTACAGATATTTTTGTCTCTCTCCAACATGATGTCTAACCTTCATATTGAGGGATTCTAACCCTTGTCTGTCTATTCTCTGGCTACCATTTCAGCCCCAATTCTTTTCACTCCTTGCAAAACCGCCTTAAACCGAAACCATATTCTAGTGAGAGAAACATAAAACGAGCAAATGAAAGAACAAAGGAATAGAATGAAGAAGAGCTAGGGAGCATGACAGACAGTATGACAGGAGGTGAACATGGGTCACCTTGATCCAGTGATGGGTGAGGCTAACTGGAAAAGGTAGTGTCTAATCTGAGGTTGGTGAATAAGGCAAAAAGGGGTTCTGGAGAGCCCCCTCCCTCACCCTCACTTGTCACCTATGGCGGGAAGAAAGCTGGCCCCAAGGTCATCAGAGCAGGATCGCTGTTCTTGCTCCTCATCTATTATAGTACTTGGGAGAGCAGGCCCTTTGCCTGGGCAGCATAGTAGAGCTGGCCCTGGAAGTAGGGGTTGTGGGTGAGCTGGCCTGAGAACATGAGCATGGAAGAGCTGGCCCTGCCTCTTGTCCACTGTGTGATGGCATCAGAAAGTGATGAGGTCAAGAGAACAGAAGAGCTGTTCCTGTCCCTCACCTGCTGCACCTCACCTGGGCAGCGCTAACCCTGGTGACAAGGGCACAGGCAAGCCAGCCCCGAGGGCATGAGCATAGGGGTGCTGGCCCCATCATTTGTCTGCTGTGTGGTGACACAGGCGAGGGAAAGATGGCCGCCCCCACACTTGCCCCTTGCCACCTACAGCACGCAGCAGAGCTGTCCTTGCCCCTCACCTGCTGCAGCACTTGGGATTGTAGGTTCTCCCCCCACCATGGGCAGCACAGCAGAGCTGGCTCTGAATGTGGGAACCGCTAGTGAGCCAGCCCTGAGGGCAGGATCATGCGAGAACCAACCTTGACTCATGTCTGCTGTATGGTGGTGCAGACAAAGGGAGATATGCCCTCTTCCTTTCCCTGGCACTTGCCACCTAGGGCAGGCAGGAGAACTGGCCCTGGGTTCATGAGAGTGGGAGAACTAGCCCTGTTCATCACCAGCTGCAACACTTAGGAGAGCGGGCCCTGCACTTTACCTGGGCAGCAGGGTAGAGCTGGCCCTGGTTGCAGGGTTTGTGGGTGAGCCAGCCCTAAGGCCATGAGGGTGGGAGAGCTAGCTTTGCCCCTGGCTGGCACTGGATAGGCCGGCCTGAGCAGCGCAGGTGAGCTTACCTCAGTGGTGCAGGTGCAGAACAGCTGGTGGGCTGACCAGTTCAGATACTGCTCAGGCACAGATCCAGGGATTTGGATGGGCCCCACCCCAACATCTACCCCACCAACGAACTGCTGGAGTACACGAAGGTGCCAGACCTACAGATCCAAAGTTACAAAATCTCTCTCCAAGACACAGGGCAACACAGGATAGCCAAAGGAGTCCAGTAAGGTTCCAGTATTGCTGGTGTAGCAGAAACCAGAGATCTCATACCGGGCCAAGAAATCAGTGCAATGAACATTTGCAAACACGGACACAGTGTGACACACTGTAGCTTCCACAACAGAATTTTTTTTTTCATTTGGTGCGGGGGAGGTTGGAAGGGTGGAGGGTGTGAGGGTAGGGGAAGATGAGTGAGATTGGGGTGCATGATGGGAAATTCACAAAGAATCAATAAAAAGGTTTTTAAAAGAAAAAGGAAATGTCTGTTGAGCAGTGACTCCCTCTTCGGGTACATTGTGATTTCTTGGGGTGGTCAGTTCCAAAATGCATAATTTCCTTATATCGTACAATACCATGACCCATGCAACATGTCTTTGCTGATCCTCCCACCAAGAGAGGGAGCCTATTTTTTTTTTTTATTTATTTCTTGGGTTAGTTGCCTGTGACCTGCACCGTCCACATCAGTTCAACATCTTCTCTACTGAACACAGCTGATCATAAGTGGGGGCTGATTCTACTTTTCACCAACCCACCACAATTTCCTTTCATTTTATGTTATCATAGACACAGGAGGAGTGCAGATATTCCAAGTTTCTTTCTTCAGGAAAATATCATCTTTGTTTCCATGGAAACCTTGGATCATCTGTTTCTACAAGCAAGTTAGCTAGACTTTTGAGTGTGTGGTGGTTAATAGTAATTATCAACTCGTTTCAATCTAGAAGCACCTGGGAAGAGCATCTCAGAGAGGAACTACTTAGGAAAGCAGTTCTCAACCTGTGAGACATGATTCCTTTAACAGCACCCAGCCTCCTAGATAACGGACTGTGTGACCTCTTGAAGGAAGTTGGGGCCCCCGTGTTCTGGGCTATTTAGTGTGGACTTCAGGAAATCCTTTTTGTGGATTTCACCGAGTATTATTTCTTACTGCGAAAGAATATATAAAATGTGGAATTTTCTATTTTTTTTATTGCTAGAGTTGCTAGGGCTACAGTAACACAGTCCTATCATAAGAGGGGGAACACAGTACTTAAATTATCCTATGGGTAGAGGAGAATCTCCACGAACAGTTAAAGGTCATTGGTTGAAAGCCCAGACACCAAGACATCTTATTAGCATAGGGTAGATATCTCCAGTAATCCCCAAGTACTTGCTGGAGGGGTTTCTTATCAGGAAAGGGTTAGACTTGTAACCTCCCTGAGGGCTATGTGACTCTTTTTAGAGGTTCTGGGGCTCCCCGGATCAGTAGGAGAGGGAACCCTGATAAGAAAGGGAGTCTGCTGTCTTACACCAAGTTCGGAGGCTATCTGGAAATTCTATTAAGGCTTCAACCTTAATAGCAGCATTCCACACCTTCTAAAACAGCACTGTCAGCTGTGGACCAAGTGGCCAAACAAGTAAACCTAAAAGAGGTTATGTCACATTCAAACCACAACCCTCATTCTAATTCAAAAGCCACTGATAGGGTTCATCTCCAAATGCAAATGCATTCACCGGTACTGGGGTATAGGAATTCGACATGAATTGTCAGGAAGGGAAGGACACAATCCAGTCCAGCTCTGCATAACTTGATAGATCCTTGAAGACTTGAGCTAAAAGAACAAGTCAGACACGCAAGAACAAACACTGTGTGCATCACTGAAGTGACCACATACATAGAAACAGAAGGTAGGACAGACGCTGCCTCGGCTCAGGGGAGGATGCAATGGGGAGGTATTTTTGAAGAAGAACAAGGTCCCAATTTAAGTTGGTTAAAATTCTAGGAAATGCTAGTGACTGCAGTGGATGTGTAGGCCACTAAACCATATATTTAACAATGGTCAAAACAGAAAAGTCCACAGTTTATATGTTCCTTCACAGTAAGAAAAAAATACTCGGTGAAATCCACAAAAAGAAATTATCTGCAGTCTATTCTGTTCCACACCTAAAAACTATTGTTACAGCAGAAATTATTTTTATTTTTTCTCACTTTCTGAGACATGTGGTATTTCTATTTTCTCTTGTTTTTTTTTTCTCCTCTGAATTGTGTGCCACTGTATAGTGACACCAGCTATTAATTTAAGATGAGAGACAGTTCACTAAAAGCAAAATGAGAAAAGGATGACTGATGAACAAATTGTTTTTAAATATGGTATTAAACTCAGCTTTTACAGCTTAACTGGACAGCATTTAAATTAATTTTGACAAACCAGTATTTAATTTAAATAGCTTATTTGAAACTTTCCATGTGATCAGCAAGATGTCCTCTAGTACCAGAGATATATAATCGTTGGGATGTCAATGTGGTAGATGGGTTTACTTATGCATCAAAGGGCCTCGTCACATACCTAAACAGAAAGTGCTGTGGGCCTCTGAATTTAACATACAAAGATTATGAATTCTTGCCACAGGCATCAGTTAAGGTTTGAAAAGACGTTCATACCATCTTCATTTAGCATGCATATCAAGATTGATGGATTTCCCGAAGTCCACACTAAATAGACCAGAACACGGCGGTCCCACCTTCCTTCAAGAGGTCACACAGTTCGTTATCTAGGAGGCTGGATGCTATTAAAATTTTTCTGAGAAATAGCTTTATCCTTTCCTATCCTTTACCAGTTCAAAACCAGCCTTTACTTCCTAGGGGTGAAACAGAAGAAGTTACTTTAAGATTAACTTTTAACTTTAACTATGGGTGTGTGTGGTGTTTGTGTGTGTATGTATGTACTTGTGTGTACAGGTGCCATAAAGGCTAGAAGAGGGTGTCAGATTTCTAAGAACTAGAGTTACTGGTGGTTGTGAACCATCTGATGTGGGTTTCAGGGACTAAACTCAGATTCTCTGAAGAGTAGCAAGGGCTTTTAACAACTTTTGGCCATATCTCCAGCCAAAGAGGATATTCTGTAATGGAGTTATATATTCCCCACACCTATAATACAAGTTTTAAATGTCTTTTCCATTGCTTTAGTCATTAATAATGTCACTTCCCTATGCTGTGGTGGTTTGAATAGATATGGCTTTCATAGACTCTTGTGTTTGAATGCTTGGCCCATAAGGAGTGGCACTATTCAGATGTGTGGCCTTTTTGGAGAAAGTATGTCACTGTGAAGGTCTCCTAAGCCCAAGCTCCACCCAATGGAGAATACATTCTCTCCATGTTACCTGCAGATAAAGATGTAGAACTCTCAGCTCCTCTATCACTCTATCTGCCTGGATGCTGCCATGTTTCCTGCCATGATGATAATGAACTAAACCTCTGAAACTGTAAGATAGTCCCAATTAAATGTTTTCCTTTATAGGAGTTGCTGTGATCATGGTGTCTTTTCACAGCAATGAAACCCAAACTAAGACATATACTTAGCTCTTCTCACCTGTGGGATGGAGATGATAACAGACTTGATAAGGAACAAAGTAGGCACTCCGGTGAATCACTCAACAAGCAAAAGCCAGTCTTGTCATAGATTTACCAAATGCATATTAACACTTACTTTGTCTCTGTATCTACAGAGAGATATTCACAAGAGGGGGAGCTGAGGAATTCAAACATTAAGTGATTTCACCAAAGTGCAGTGATTACACCAATTACCAGTTTATTGCTTTGAAGTCTAGGCTTTTGAGAAGCTTAAAGATCCAGTTCTAATACCACTTCTGACTGTTGAACCTACCGTATGTTCTCCTATCCCTATTTCCTCACAGAAGATGATAATAACCACTCTCTTCCTCATCTACAGTTTGCCATGAGTCAAATAAAATATTGGCCGTAGAAACACTTGATTATGATTAACGTCTCTAAACCCAGCAATGTCCTGGGGGTGGGTATGCACAGGCCTGTTTTGTTCAACACAGTGCTCTTGGGTCCTGGTTGTTTGACTTGGATACAGTAGGTACCCAATTAATGTAAGTGACTGTAAGTTGAGCAAATAAATTATCATTGTTTCTTCTGAGTGGGAGTTTCTCCCAGCAGATGTTTCCTGAAAAGCCTCCAAACTCCTATGAACCTCAAAGCAAGAACTTGAGAAGGTGATTGTAACTAGCCCCCGTCCCTGTTTATCTTTGACTCCAATAATAAAACAGATCCCAGATTCTAGAAGGGACTACAGTCCTTTGAAATCAACAATTATAGATAAAAATTGGTTTGCCGGATTGCTACCATTGTAAAAAAGGTTGTCACTGAACCCCACGATACCCAAAAGGCCTTTTTGTCAGGACATACCTATTGACTGTCTCATGAACTCAAGTTCACACAGAAAAACATGCCTATATTATTAATGGTATCATGTCAGAGCCCAGCTCCTCTGTTGGTGTGTTTACTCAGGGGATAAAGAAGAGCACTCTGTGTCACTCTCTGACTGCTACACCGTCATTCTGAGGTTCAGACTGGCTTCTCCTATGTTGCTCAGCAGAGATCAGGCCACTCTGGGGAATTCTGCCTGGAATGATGAAGAAATGCTTCCAGAAGCCACCATTTACTTAGCCAGAAGGAAATTAATGAAAATCTTTTTAAAATTCATATTCATCACCCAGTTGATTACAGAGGGTGACAAGAGAAAAAAGTCAGCCAGAAGAGCACAGGACAGAGTCCAGGGAAAGACTCAGAAGAGATTGTCTACTATCATTTCCCCACAGACTCATGAGCATGTTCCTCACCCGATGTCCATATATGACATGCTACATAGAGCATCATCAAACAGTGAAGCTGAGCAAAGCCTTAGAGCTCAGAGTATTTATGTAGGCATTATGTAAGCATAATAAAAGAAAGAAAGAGGAAATGGATGGATGGATGGATGGATGGATGGATGGATGGATGGATGGATGGGAGAGTGGGTAAGGTAGATGGATATATGATGGAATTCCAAGTGACTGATCTAGCTTGAGGGTCAATTGGGACTAAAAAATTCAAAGCTTTACTCTAAAGCACACAGATGGTTCTTTGGTTCTTTTATTGCTAAGCAAAATCACATTGTTACTCTCTGGATAGACCAAAGAACCAAGCAAACAAAAATTACCTTCTAATATTCAAGGGTAACAGCCATCCTTCCTTCACTGCATACATATATTACCTGCATTTGTATTCATTCAGGAAACACAAACTCCATACAAATTCATAGATAAGAAGCCAGTAATATTGTTCGGCAGGTAAACAAGATTGCCACTAAGTCCAGTGACTTGAGTTTGATTCCCAGAACCCACATAATAGAACCAATTTCTGAAAGCTTTCCTCTGGTCCTTATGCCAATGTCCACACCCACACACAAACACATAAATAAATAATAAATAAATAAAATTTAAAATTAAATCTACAATAAAAATGGAATATATCAAACTACACTCTTAGTAGTCAGCATTGAATAAAGGAGGAGATATGCATCCTACCCATACTTCTCTGTTATTTGCTAAGGATACCATATCGTGTTGTTGATAAGAATAATCACCTTTAAACACGTAGAGAAGAAAGGGCAAGAGGAAGCAAAGGCTATTGAGACTGCCAGGCCAATAGATGTGATGCCAAATCTGAGGGCCACAGAAGATTATAAATAGGATGGAATTTGCTGACTCATCTTGGTGGGGAATGGCATGGGCGGGCTAAGTCTCAGGAATCCAAAGTTGGAAACAACCAATGAAACCACGGCACTGGGGGGTCAGGAACAGGCAAAGGAAAGGGGAGACCTGTCCAAGAGAGAAGAGATCATTAGCAGAGGAGCAGGTTGACCTGCAGCAAGCAAGCAAGATTATCCGAGTCCTGCCAAAAGGTCAGTGGGGACAATGGCCAAGTGAAGATAATGAAACACAGGTCTCACCCTTGAAAAGGCCAAGGTGAAATATAGGAAAAGGAAGGTAGAGTCAGAGGAGTGGGAGGAGTTTGCTTCTTCCCTGCTTTAGATCTCTTTTGCCCAGAACCTTGACAAGTAGCCAAAAGAAGTAAATGGCAAGGTCACATGTTCCTCCCAAAGTCACTTCACAGTCTTGATCTGTCCTCTTGTGCAAGCAACACTGAGGAATATCATCTCGGCACCCCAAAGCTGCCTGATATATCCCCTACAATGGTATACAGAACAAGGCCCACCTGCCTATTCCTACCCACTCAACAAAATGCATCTCTAAAGCCTCACTTTGAAGGGCCCAGCACTTCAAAAAGGGAAGGCTTGGGGGTGGGGAGGCAGGGGTTGACTCAAGAAATACAGCCACAGTCTCCCTCTACATAAACTTTCTCTCAAAACAAGATGGCAAACAAGGGAAACAAACAAGCATGGCCAGGGGAGACCACATATGATGTCTTAGTCTATACTCCAGTCAGAAGGAGCCACCAGCCTGTGGGTTTTCCTAGGCTCAGTAATTAGCCTGTCTTGGCTTCTCTGTGTTCTACTGAGCTTTGCTTGCTAGAGTCCTCACGGGCTTTGTTTTCCAATTCAACAGCATCTTGAACCCCGAAATGACCTGGCTGACTCTAAGGCCACCTATCACAGAGATATATTTTCTGAACAGTATATGAAACTGAGTCTGTTAGAGGAATTGCACTCTTTCTCAAGTGTGAACATCAATCTGAGAAGTTGTCATTTGGCTACCAAAAATGTGTCCATTCTAGGCACAGCCCAGTGGGTCTTGGACACTATGGGCATTAGAAAGATGGTGTTCCCTTGTGACCCTGTGTATACTTTGGACTCAGCTCTTAGCATCTGTACAGACGGTGCAGATTAACCATAGGCCTCACCTAACGATCAGTAATCCAAGGACAAGAACAGGGTCTGGGGTACTTTGACACCCTAAGCACTAGCATTATGAAGAAAATAAATGTCAAGAGGAGGAAGAGGAAAAATAGAAAGCAGAGGAAAAGAAGGCCTGAAATGGATCCTGTCTTCCCTTAAGCTATAAAACCATGATTTCAGTCTCTGCTAAGGTGAGGAATCACCTTCCCCTTTCCCTATACTTGCCACCCCATACTCTACTTTCCAGGTGACCTCAGCCAGGAGTGTTTGACACCTATCATTGGGCACCTCAGGCAATTGCCTGGCCAAGAATTGATTCCTGAAGCTTACTCCTTCCTGCTTGTGGGGAGAGCTGGAGATTTGCTGAACAAGATGCCTAGGAGGTGGCAGAGGTGAGAGATGCACACAGACTTGGTAACAGCATGAGGCACCTCACTCAGAGCTCCTGTGCAGACAGGGAGGATCGCAATTGCTACCAGTGGCAGGATGATGAAACGAGAACCGAGTGACTTTTCAAACTGTAATATGTCATCATAGATGGATGATGACTGTCCACATATATGCTCAAGGATGGCTCCATGTGAAAGAGGCACACACACAGCACCACACAGCAGGCTATCAATGGCACAGAGATGACTGCTGAGAGGGGCTGCCAAACATTGAATAAGACAGTTAGGACCTCCAAATCGGGACAGCCTGAAACAAGATAACCAATGAAGATGGATGGTGGCAAGCTCTGTGCTTTGGCCCTGACACACAGCTGCTTCTCCAAGGGTGGATGGCACAATTTAACAACACATGTGAGAAAAGATAGGGAGACAGGGAGGTTGGGGACTTGTGCAAGATATGGTTTACGTGGCAGGCAGGGCTATAATAGGAGATGGGGGAGCATCAATGTTTGGAGTCGAAACCCCCTCACCTTTAAGGACCAGCAAATTGTGAGGACGGTGGGAGAAAGGGAACTGGAGCCACACCATGTGAGTGACAGTGGAAAGAGCTATGTTTAACCTGGAGAAGCAGCTCAGTGGAGTGCTATTTCAGAAAATAAGAGGGATTGAAACTCATTCTACCCAGTGCCTGTGCTAGATGTGGGCAGGTGACATGGAAGCAGATCTGAGCTCTAGGGAAGGAGGACTGAGGTTAACAAGTAGTCAACATCTTTTGATGACACAGGTTTTCTTCAGAAAGACTGAGCTCCCCATTACTGAATAGAATCAAGGATAGGCAGTTAACCATCTCTAACAAGTCCCACAGTAGGTCTAAGCGGGCAAAGACCACCTTCCTGGGTCCTTGACCTCCAGGAATTTGAATCTTTTCCTTGGAGCCATGAAACAAGCCTATCTCTGGGGCAGTTTACTAAAAGAATCCTGTATCAATTCTCTGGCTGAAGAAGGAATATCACATACTTTCAAGCTGTGCCATTCACAGGTTCCTTTTCCTCCACTCAGTCCTGAGGGCCTCACATCAGCTAAATCCCAGAGACAACAACTTGAGGCCATCTTTAGGGTAATTAAGTCCATGTCATCCACACAAAAAGCATGGAAACCTCTGGGCAGGGCCATATTTCCTCAAATCACCATTCTTACATCAGATTGCAGACATTTGTCCTCATTTACCTGTGCTCCAGCAAGGTGATTTATGTCAAATTGTGACCAAAATAGAACTGGACACTGGGACCCAGAAAATGTTCCTGTGTCAAGAACACAGTTCAGTGGCCTCCACCATAGCTGGCCATTCCCCTATCTACTGAAAGCTGTATGGCACTGTCTTTTCGATGAGCCATGAACAGTCAGGAATGACAGCCAAATCCAAACCTGAAAAGGAGGTGGAACACACCACAGAGGTATTCAGGTCTGTGTCTGAGTCTTGAACAAGGTTGACCAGCCAAGCCTATAGAGGGTGTATGCTGTGGCTGAGGACATAGAGCAGCAGAGCTGAATGGCAATTTCCTCTAAACTGAAGCCGTCCAAACTAAACAGAAGACTCAGAAAGTTCTAAAGGGAGGCTCCTTAAGACTCAGGAAGAAAACAACTCACAAATCTCAGGAAGTTCCTGAAATTCACCAAGTTATATAAGTAACATGAAAAAGAGACTCAGCCTGCTGAGCTGTCTAGAAGTTTTGCAGTGTGCTTTGGGTTTCCAGCTTCCACGTGGCACCCATGCTAGGATAAGTTTTTGGTAAAGTGGCTGCCTTTGAGACGTATGCTCTCCTGTAAGTAACCCTTCACCCATACTCCTAAAAGTAAGCCCAATAAAGTGACTGGTTCACCAAGTTGGACTTTAATAGTATCATTATTTTAGTTGGTCTTCAGTTCCCTCTCTAGGGTGAATAGACACTTCTTTATGTCTCCGCTAGAAAAGTGTCACAGCAAAGGTGAAGGTGAGAATCAGATTTTCTTCTACACTCAACATTTTCAGAAATGTCACCCTGCAGGCCCAGAAGCACCAAGAAATCCCCTGAACCCTCTGCTCTCTGCCCCACTTCCCATCTCTGGGACCTCTTTTATACAGATTACAATGTGCTGAAAACAAAATTTTCTATAGGAGAAGAAATGCATAATGTGCATGCCTAAAAAAGGCACACTGTTGCCTCCTTCCCAAATGTCCTCTGCTGGAGAAAATGTATAGGGAGGGGGTATGAGAAGAAAACATGGAAACGTGGTAGGCGGTGAACAAGTAGACTATGTCCAGATCGTCAACTAAATAAACCAATTTGAGAAGGATTAGTGACTCAGAATAATATTAGGCTTCAACCTCATCCAATCTGAAGTACTTGCAATTAAATGAGTAGCAATATAAATAAGTAAGGTGCCACACAGAAAATAAGTAAGGTACCAGGCAGGGGTGTAGTGAGAGATGAGACAATTCAGTAATGATTGTTGAAAGTGGAGCACTGGAGCTAAAAGGTGCATTATAGTGATAATCCTCACTGGTGTGTGTTTGAAACTGCTCACGATTGAAAGAAAGGCAGGTTGTGGGTGTTCTGAGCACCTCCGCTAATGTTACAGCATAAAGGGAGAATGTTAGAGGATGGAATAAAATGTTTTAAAAGTAAAGATCAGTGTTGGCATCCATAATTACACATGCTTATGAGTCTTCCTGGAAGGCGTCTGGGAAATTTGCTACGGAGCAGGACAGGAAGTGGGGAAATTGCTCATTAACAGATGTGGCACAAATGTTGTTCCTTAAAAACAAAAAAGTGAGGAATGCTTGCAATCCCAATACAAGGCAAAGACAAGTAGATCTCTAGGGCTCACTGGCCAGTAAGATGAACCAAACCAAACAGCTCTAGATTCTAGGCTAGTGAGAAAGAGCCTATCTTAAAAGCAAGGTAGACAGTGCCCTAAGAACACCTGAGGTTGCTCACTGGCCTCCATACACAAGTACATATATATACATGAACCTACACACACATGTATACACATACATACATACCATATACACATGCATGAGTAACACACACACACACACACACACACACCACATACACAGTGTTGATCCTCTTTATCTCTTTCTGGAGACCAGCTGCTTCATTGGCCTCCTTGGTAGGAAGAAAGTCCCCTGGGACCCTCTAGAGAGGGTAGAGGTTTCTCATCCCTTGATTGGCTGCATGATGATGGTTATGGTGGGCTACTGTGCCCAGCCTACAGTGATTTCTCCAGCAAGCCTGCTTTGAGGACTTGAATAAGGCCTGGACAGAGCCCGGCCCAGTCTACACCCAGACACTCACATGCCTTCTCTAAATAGAAACCTTGTCTGACAATGTTTGCCCTTCAGTTGCCTGCAGAAGCCAGGCTAGGAGTCCAAGCTGATGAGATACAAGCTAATTTTTACCTGGGCCCACCTGTCAATGTCAGTTTCCATGGGTCTTGAGTAGCATACATGCATGGTTATGTGATACCATTGCCTGTCTTTGGGGGCAGACTGTCCAGTGAGCGTGGTAAGAATCATTGGCCACTAGGAAATGGGCTTGAGGGGGTCTAAAACATGAGCATTGGTCAAATCTACCACACTGAAATCTCTGTTCTCTTCAGACCCTGATGGCTGGGTCACGGTCTCACTTTGATACAGCCCATCTTTCATATCTACCTAGCACCCATTAACAAAAAGAGAGGAAGGCTGTGACTCAGAGTATCTGCAGACAGCAGGCCGAGCTAATATAAAATAACTTAGTTTGATCTTCATTTCTGGTTCTGTCGTTACTTCCTATTGATGAGATTTCTCACATATACTGTAAGACAATGGAAAGAAATGCCACCTAATGACAACTCAAGTATTCTGCAAATACTGTTTCTTGAAGAAACAGGCAAATTGAAGGCAGCTCTACTAAAGCCACTATGACCCTGCCTGAAGCTGCTTAGCATCACTCAGCTCAAGAGACAGCACACAAGAGCAGTCTACGTGGAAAGAGTCCACGAGGATGGTCTGCCCAGCTTCCTAGTTCTGATAAAGCCTAGTCTGGTGGTTTGAACAGGTATGGCCCCCATAGAGTCATGTGTTTAAGTTCTACTGAACTATGCTTGGCCCATAAAGACTGGCACTATTAAGAGGTATGGTCCTCTTGGAGTAGGTGTGGACTTGTTGGTAGAAATTCGTAACTGTGTAGGTGGGCTTTGAGGTCTCCTACACTAAAGCTCCACCCATTGTGATACACAGTCTCCTACCGCTGCCTTTAGATCAACATGTAGAGCTCTCAGATTGATTGCATTGGCAAAGAAAATCTCAAAACAGCCTACTACAGACTCCATTGTATGGTTAGTACTGTTAGTTCCTACAAAGAGTGTTTTGATAAAAAGGAGCAAGAAAAAATTCAACATGCATAGTTCAAGGAGAAAATGGCACCAGGAAGTAGAATGGAGCTAAATCCTGTGTTCAAGGAAATAAACAGATTAACGATATTAAATGGTAAAGATACTCTGCTGTGCTTGAAGATAGGCGCCTAACATAACTGTCCTCTGAGATACTCCACCCAGCAGCAGATTGAAACAGATGCTGAGACTAGAAGCCAAACAAGGGGCAGAGCTTGGGGAGCCTTATGGAAGCTTTATGGCGTGGGGAGAGGACAAGACCTGCACAATAAGACCAACAGAGTTAACTAACCTAGGCCCACATGCACTTGCAGAGACTGAAGCACCAACCAAAGTGCATGCATGGTCTGGACCTAGGTCCCCTACATGTATGTAACAGCTTGGAAGCTTGGTCTTCATGGAGGTGCCTGAGCGAGTGGAGCGGGGATAGGGGTGAGGTTGCTTCTGACATGGACTCTGTTGCCTGCTATTGGATCACTTCCCCCTAGTTGGACTGCCTGGCCTGGCCTAGTGGAAGAGGATGTGCTCAGTTCTGATGAGACTTGACGTTCTGGGGCAGATTGATATAGGATTGCGGGGCTCCCCTTTTCTGAGAAGAAAGGGATAGAAGAAAGGGGAAGAGGGTGGAAGGGTGGAACAGGGAGAAGAGAAGAGGGCTGTAGTAGGGATGTAAAGTGAATAAATACATAAATAAATAAATAAACTTTAAAAATATATTAAATGAAGTAAAAGGAGTGGTAACCTCAGGACCTGATCCCATTCAGCTAAGTGTCCATCTTATAAAAAAAAATTAAAGTACAGTTTAGGTCCAGAGGTGGTGATACACACCTTTAATTCTAGCACTCAGAAGACAGAGGCATGCAGATCTCTGAGTTCAAGGTCAGCCTGGTTTACAGGGCAAGTTCCAGGACAGCCAAGCCTAAGCAGTGAAGGCATCCATCAAAAACAGAAAGCTGGTAAAGATGCAGTTGAATGAGGAGGCCATGTTCCAGCTCCAGCAAGCAGCAGAACTTGGCAGCTTCAGCCACATGGCTGTGGATTTAGAGTCAAGGATAGAAAAAGTGGTTATGGGATCTCCCTATGAGACTAAGGAAAGTTACTGAGGCCAGGAATGTAGCAGGAGTGTCCTTGTATGATGGTCCAGAGAGGCCATTGTGTGCAGCTGTGGAGGTGAAGCCTGGATTGCCTTGGAGACCCCAGGACATTAGAGATGCCAGAGCCACGGGATACCTGCTGAGGAGAGCTACTACATGAATGGAATCAGGCCAAGAGAAAGAAGCGTGTTGCAGTCAACAAAGCTGAAAGGAGTTGGAGCTCCACAAAAGACATGGAGATGTGGAGTTTGGAGTTTGTCCATCTGGTTTTTGGTCTTGCTCTGGTCCAGTATTTCCTCACTAAGCTCCCTTCCCTACATTTTGGAATGATAGCATATATCCTGTGCCATTATATGTTGGAAGTATCGGGATTTTTTATTTTTATTTTATAGAGGCTTACAGTTAAGAGATGCATGAATCAAAGAAAGTTTGAACTTTGGACTTCTATAGATTATGGAGACTTTGGAAGTTTGACTAAATGTATTTTGAATTATGTTATGGCTACAAGCCTATGGGGAGACAGGGAATGGAATGGAATAATTTGAATGGGTATGGCCCTCAAAGACTCATGTGTTTTAATGATTGGCACTATTAGGAGGTATGGCTTTGTTGGAGTATGTATAGCCTTATTGAAAGAAGTGTGTCACTGTAGGAGTAGGCTTTGAAGTCTCCTATGCTCAACTTCACCCAGCATGGCACATAGTCTCCTAATGCTGCCTTCAGATCAACAAGCAGAGCTCTAAGCTTTTTTCCAGCACCATGTCTGCCTGGGTGCTGCTATGCTTTCCCCCATGATAATGGCCTTAACCTCTGAAACTGTAAGTGAACCCCAATGAAATGTTTTCTATTATAAGAGTTGCAGTGGTCATGGTGTCTCTTCACTCTAGCTAAGACACCAGAAAAAAAAATGGACATAATTTGTATTTGTTTAAAGGTCTTCCTTAGTCACCAGGAATTCTCGGAATCATCCTTATGGTTTTCTTCAGAGCTCACTGATCATCTCCATCCCCCATAGTTACAACCATAGAGATCAAGCCAGCCTGGCAGAAGTGAAGCTATTCCAAAGAGATGTTTGTATTCCTCAACCTGACTATCAGACTATAGAAACAATGAGTCCAAAAGAAATGAAAATTTCCTAGGATTCTCATACTGGAAGAAAGAAAGGGCAGCAGCCAGGATAGAACTGGTATCCCTAAAAGAGATTTCATAGAGTTCCAACAACTTGTCAGTCCACCTTACAGGATGAAAATAAAGCTCTGTGAAGGATGGGACAATGCTGGACCACAAGTTTACCAGGACTGCTTACCAATGCGCATCCTCTCATTTCAGGATTCCCAAGACAGATTTCAGGAGTTCGCTGAATCTCTTTGTTCTTCCCTCTTCACAATGTGGACACATTAAATAAAGTGTGTGTGTGTGTGTGTGTGTGTGTGTGTGTGTGTGTGTGTGATCGCTGCTGTTGATTGGCTAATTGAAAATGGGCGGCTGGATCTGACTTGAAGCACAGGCTGTAACCCCCAAATTTAGTAGCATTGTCATTCTCACTATCCTGTTATCACATTCATTGTCATCAGCATCAGCTTTATCACTATGCTCATGCTCAGCATGATCAACTCTATCACCACTGTCTTAGTTAGGGTTCTATTGTTGTGAAGAAACACCATGACCACGGCAACTTTTATAAAGGAAAACATTGAATTGGGGCTAGCTTAGAGTTAAGAGGCTTACAGTTAAGACCATTGTCACCATGGTGAAAAGCATGGCTGCCTGCAGATAGACATGAAGCTGAAGAAGAAGCTTGAGAGTTCTATATCCAGAACCACAGTCATCAGGAAGATGGAAAAAGACATTGGACCTAGCTTGAGCTTCTGAAAACCTCAAAGCTCACCCCTAGTGACACACTTCCTCCAAAAAGGCCACATCTACTTCAACAAAGCCACACCTCCTAATAGTGCCACTCCCTCATAACCAAGCATTCAAATATATGAGTCTATGTGGGCCCTGCCTATTCAAACCATCATAACCACCATCATCACTATCAGCACCATCTTCATTCTTACCATCACCACCATCACTAACATACTACCACCACCTCCATCAGCATCCTCACCGTCAACACCACCATAACTGTAAAGGTAGCACCATCCTCACTATCATCAGCATCAACAGCATCACCATCCTACCACAGCCATCACCACCACCCTCACTATAGCATCATCATGGTCACCTGATCATTATCACCATCACCAAAACCATCAATATTATCACTACATCGCCACATTTGCCATCAACTTTTCATCATCATCATCATCCATTGCCACTATATCACCACCACCATCTTATCTCTATCCTCACCATCACCACTAGCCTCATCATCATTGTGCTCATCACCATCCTCACTATAATCATGATCACAACCATCACCACCAACAACCTATTGTTATTTTCATTACTGTTACCATCAATAGTTGATCATATTTACCCACACTGTGATGCAGATGCTGTGCTTGGCATCTCTCCAGTTATCTTGGTGGACACCCCACAGGCAGACATTCTGTCATCCAGCCTGTCTCACAGATAATGAAACAGCCTTGGAGAGGTCTAGCCACTTGCCCATGTGAAGTCAGCAGTGGAGCTGGGTTTATGGTTGGATCTCAAGCTCTTCACCACTGCCACCCTCTATCACTGGTTCAGTCAGTGACTCAGCTTAGCCTTTCCTGCTTCTTCTCTGGGCCTCAGTAGTGCCTAGCTTGCCTCCTTCCCTCTTAACTCCCATGGAAACTAAGCCATCATCTTTAAGCCACCAGCATTATCTGCACAATATTTAAATATGTCCCAGAACTTTAGTTGTTTATCAAAGTCTTTTAAAGGGAACCCATCACCCATAAGATCCGTATGAACTCCTTGTACCTGTTGGGTACTTCTATAGATGTGAACAGTGACAATTCTGAGTGAACTAATAAAGGAAAAACTCCAAGGGCAGACAGTTCAACAGAAGAACCTGGTGGAGCAACCTTGTGACATGGGGGTGCTATAATACAGCAAGTACTTCTGACTAATTTGCTGGGCAGAAGAATGATAAATAAATTCAAGAGAGAATCAATAGTCATACTTGGAGGGCATCCGTGGTTCTAAGCAGCACTGAGACATCCTAGTCGTTGCTTCAGATGTCCCAAGCTCATGAGGCTCTAGATCACACATTCTCTCCTCCCCTCTACTTCCTCTGCTTATAAATAGAGAAAAATCCCAGAAAACTCATTTTCTATTTTCCAAGGGCTTCCACTGCCTTCAAATCATAGACAAAATAAGAAATGCATCACTGGGGGTCCGAGTGTCCTCTATTTCTGGCTCCACAATCACCAAGTACAAGACACAGCAGCCCTCCTCCCTCAGGCTGTTTCCACGCCCATAGGACAGTCCCATCCAGCAACCTGAACTGTCCTATGTTCAAGAAAAAGAACCATGTTCCACAAATACTGGATGATTTTGAATTAACGCCCTTCAGATCATATTCACATATTTGATTTAATAGCAACATGAGCCATGCCTACCTATAACAAATGATGAGAAGCAGGGCAGTGACAGAGAAAAAAATTGTTCCAGAGAACCCAGAACCCTGCATGTGAACATGCTAGGCAGGCACTCTGCCACTGAGCCATGACCCAGCAAGAAGCCCTGGGTTTCAGCAGCTCCCACTGATAATTCACTAAGTAGGTTCCAAGCAGTGATGTAAGTAGAAGGAAGTTGAGAATAAAACAGGTAAGATCTGTTTTACCACCCAGCAAGAAGACAGTGCTGTGGACATAAATTAGGATATACTTGTATACACTGGAACATACAAGCATTCAGTCAGTGTGTACTCAGTGGAGAAGGTTCTAGATCGAGCCTTTCCCAAAACTAACACACAGCAGAACCCTGGGACTCAGCAAGGCTGGGTGTCTGATTTTAGATTACCTGTGATTTTGTATGAATGGCCTGCACAGACTTGGGGCTTCAGGGCTTCACATCTAGTGTGTGCCCACAATTTTTCCATCCACACATCACAAAGCCTTCCCTAGACCTCCTGTATATTCTCCTCCAAAAGCAGCTGGCTGCTCTGGCGTCACTCAGAAGAAGCAGTGGGGCAGATGTGTGAACTAAAGCCGTTGTGGCTTTGTTAAGTGCTTGGCACCAACACACCATCAAGCTGCCAAAACTCCCCTGCGCTCCTTGGGCCTCAAGTCCAAGGTCATCATATCACTTTCTCAAGAGTGGTGGAATAGGCCCCAGAGGGGAGAAACATCTGGAAGGCAGAAAACAAACATATACTATACTTGGAGCCAGAGAAACTCGCCCACATTGTACATGTTTGCTAACAAGCACCGGGCTCACCTTGGGGGATCAATGGGAGAACAGCTTTCAGGTGGGAGCAAGAGCTAGGGGTGGAGCCAGGACATGGATTAGAGTCAAGACCTTGATGAAAGGCACTAACTCACTCACCTGACCTAGTTACTTCTCAAGGTGTCACCTACCGAATACCTTAATACACCATATTTGGGGTTAGGATGTCAGTTATGAATTTGGAGGAAGAGCCCCAAACTTTCAATGTATATCCATCCTGTTGGCCAGACACAAACTGGCTTGTCAAGCAAACTCAAATGACACTTCTTATTAGTCAAAAGCAGAGAGAGCATCCCAATGGTCAAACAGAGGAAGTTTCTCATTGGTCAAACACAAAGGAAACTTCCTACCACTTACGCCCAAAGCAAGCTTTTCATTGGCTAAACTCAAAAGACATTGCTCATTGGCCAACTCTAAAGGAAATCAGAAGCTAGGGAAGACCTACCTTGGAGCGCACAGGAAAAGAGAAAAAAACTAAAAAGCGGATCTAGAGGTGGCGTAGGGGGAATACAAATAGGCTAGAAGAACCCATGCATCCAGCAGTTCCTCAATAGTTTCTGCTGACAGCGTGCAGGTTCCCAGCACCCAGCGCCCTGAGTTCCCTTCAAGGTCACCACCTGATGATCAGTCTCCTTCATGGAAGCATTCCCTGTGCTTAAGCCTGCTCCCTTCTCGCTTTAAACTTCTTCTTCCTTAATTATGCAGAGCCACGTAGAAAGCATCCCGTCCTCTGTTCCAAGCGGTCACCCCAACATCTCCCCTGACTGTGCCCTCCCAGGAGGTAAGCATCTGGTAAGCAGCTTTCTCAGCTCGCTTTACATGTTTGTCATTCCCATTGCAGTGCTTAAAACCCTTACTATCTGCAGACCCCTGCTTGTGGAGTGCTGCAGTGATAATTTTCCCTAATTGATCTGGATAAACAAGTGTCTGTCGATACAAATCCCGTGCCCCCATGGATCATTTGCTCCGCTTGCAGAGATGGGCTCCAGGTCAGAAGACAAAGTGAGGCTCTGCTGTCCCTGTGAGGGGGAGCCACTGAGCAGATCTTTCTTTGAGAGACTGCTCTCTGAGCCAAGCTGGTGGAATGAGAAAAATAAATAAATAAATAAGCAGATGCTTGGAGCCAGGAGGATTTTCATGTTGCTATAATCAGATCAGATCTGTTTCCCAGTGAGAGTTCAGATTCCCTCATGCACACAAACAGCCACAGGCTCAAAGCCACCTGCCCACATCTGTACACCAATACCTAAGGTGAGGTCACACTGGCTTCCACAGCCTAACTATCCTCATTCACTTTCCAAGAGTGCATTCTGAGGCTAGAGAGGTGACTCGACTGGTAAAGCACACGTTGACCACACAAGCATGATTATCTGAGTCCAATCTCCAACGCCCACATAAGATGTCCAGTGCAGCTGAGAACCCATAGGCCCAATACCAGGGGAAGCAGGGATCGGCAGCTCCCTAAGCTCACTAGCCAGTCCGTCTAGCCAAGCAGTGAGTTAAGAGTATAGTGAGAGACTCCATCTCAAAAATTAAGAACAAAAAAAGACACACAATTTTAACCTTTGGCTTCCATGTGTATGTGCACACACACACACACACACACCTACACAATGAATGTGTGCATGCAAACACACCCACACAAGCACTATGTTCTGCACCAAGAAAGAGAACACTCTGTCCCTAAGAAACCTCAGTGTTTACTTTCCCCATTGTCTTCCTTCTAGGAACAAGCTGATCACTGATAGATGGTGTAGACCTTGGTAAGGAAGAGAAGCCAAGACCGTGATAGTCCCAACCAGCTTCATGCAGGTTTCCAGCTAGTGTGGACAGGAAGTCTTTGGCTCCTCATACTCCGTATCCTCAGAGAAACTCCCCAGCCTGGTGGTGTCTTGCCAAGTTCATGTATGACCTTGAACCAAATGCGGATTTACTGTCTTGCAGTGAAAGACTTGGGAACGGCCAGAGTCTAGCATGTACACAAACGCTAGCCTGGTCGTTTGGTTGTTTTGCTGTCTGCGCCCCTTCTCCCTTGCAAGACGTAACACCTACATTTCCCAGCAGAACTATGTCAGTTCGCTTTGCGTTGTTGTGGCGTAAAAACACCTGAAAGAAGGAGCGTGAGCTCACTGTTGCAGAGGAATCCAGTCCGTCCGCCATGGTGTGGAAAGCATGGCAGAGCATTTCCAACCTCAGTGATGGGAGCAAGCGGCAGAGACTGTTCTCATCACTGTACACCAGGAAATAGTGTGGCGGGGAATGGGAACCAGGGGTCTGGGTAACATTCATAGGACTGCCCCTAGCCACCTACTTTAGCTAGAAAGACCCTATGCTTCAAAGTTTCCATAACCTTCCAGAATAGAGCCACTGACTGGGGACCAGCATGCTGTGTACCATACGGTATTGTAAATGAGTCTCCTCCGTGGATGCTGGGCAGCAAGAAGCTCCACCCAGGCCATCACCAGCCCCCTTATCCTGTCTAGGCAGTGACAGAAACAGAAAGCCAAAGATAGATTCTACTGGGGTGAACTGGGCCCAGTCTATCTTGCCAAGAGGCAAAGTCAGCTTTGATAACAAGGTAAGGTAAACCCAAGTCTTCCCTCCCTGAAAACCAGTCAGCCCACTTCTAGCCAGTAGCTGACAGCCAGGGTCTCCTAAAATTTATCACTGTTCCTGATGACTGCAGGGCAAGCGCACTGGTCCCCTGCCCAAGCTTCACCCACCAAACCTTGGTTTGAAGTTGGGCCCTGGGTTTCAAATTCCTCCTGTTCTATGAAATGTGGATGGCACAGTCCCTAAAGCCAAACATCATGGTAAAGCATTAGGTGTCACCTTTACAAAATGGCCCAGTGGCACTTGGCACCTGGGAAACTGTAGGTACAACTGGCTTGCATGTTTACTTGCTGGGACCAGTAAACAAGACAAGCGCTGGCCAGGGCTAGGGCTCGTGTGTGAGCATCTGCTGCCCCCTGGTGGACAAAGCTGTTGCCTCAGGACTTAGGTTTGCAGATGTTTTCTGTGGTCTCGGGGTCTTGCGTGAGCTCCCTTGCTCCCCAGCCACCTCATCCCACATGCACAAACAAAAAAAAAAACAAAAAAAAAAAATACCTGATAGGCATCTAAAATAAAGCCAGTTCATATTTCGCAGACAAAGAAACTGAGGTTTGAGATACGAAAAAAGACGGCCAGAAGAGTCCAGTGGAAAGGTTTAAGGAGAGGGAAAGGAGACAGGTGAGGTAACCACAAATAGGGACGCATGAAAAAGTGGAGGCTTACTATTTTATATTTTCATGTAAATGCATTTTTAAATAAATATAATAATTTGAATAGAAGTGCCCTCGATTGGTAAACAATACTTCTTTTAGAAGCCATGGGTTAATAAATTAAGATATTTCCCTAAGTGCTATTGGGAGGCCCCAGTATTCCCCCAAAACATGCAGAATTTGAAGCTGACTTTGGTGGCCCGCCAGAGCTTGATGATAAGATCCTTTTGCAGAAGACACTCGCCATACACTTTAGATACAGGACACGGCGACATCAAGCTAGCACTGAGACAGCAGCTTCCTCCCCGCTGGCTGACTTCCATGGTGTCACAGTTACTATCCCCACTGCTGAAGGAGGAAAGCCAAGGCTCTACCCAGGCGTGTTCCTTGTAGGGAGGGATACTGACCCACCAGGCAGGGTGTACCCACCGGCAAATAGGGGTGTAGTTATGACGAGAGTAACCGTCTGCTTCCTAATTGGATTTGAGGCCCACCCCACAAAAAGGAACCCATACCTGGTACCTAAAAGCTAGTCAAAGAACTCATGGCTGTGGACGTCATGAGTGGTAGAAGGAAGACTTATGCCATTGTTTTGATAAATAGCCATGTTGCCCAGCTGCCTTCCGAACACTCCTGCCTGACCCTCTAGAAGCATGTTCCTAGCAGCTTCCTCCAGAAGAGCTTCTTGCCATGGACAGTGCTTAGGAGAGACACCCAGAACTGGTCAATGGGCCAAGAATAAATGACGGTGAAGTGCTCTGCCCTGGGCAGGAACACTTATATCATCTCCTCTACGGTTCAGAGAACATCTCAGAAGTCAGGGTGGAAAGAGTGTAAGATAGAAAAATGAAGAGGCATGCTACAAAAACCTGTCTTCTGGCCACGGAATGGCCCTTGCACTCAGGAACTCATTATTTCCACGGTTATCCAGAGATAACCATGCATAAAGCTAGACACATTGTCACGGATGGAAAGGGAGCTCATGGGATCCTGTCCCTCCCTGAGTGACTAGAAATAGTTGATAGTTGCTGGAGGAAGAGGACTCATTTGTTTCAGAGATGTAAGTCAATAGTCAAGGCTCCATCCAAGCTCAAGAAAGAAACTCTAAATTCAATGGGTCACATGCAAAACAGAGACATGGAGCAGAAGGGGAACTGCATGGGAAGAGTGGCTTCCCTAGAAGAGAGAGGGGGTGAGAGGGCAAAACAACTGACAATCATTGCAGGCATGTATGAAACTGTGAAGGGAGGGAGGGAGCAAGGAGGGAGGGAAAGAGGGAGGGAGGGAGGGAGGGAGGGAGAAGAAAAAGGAAAAACTGAGGCTTGGAGAGCTCTGGCCATGGGGAGCCAGCGCTGACACTTAGCACTGTGCTGTTGTCACACAAGATCAGCACCAAAAGCTTGGCCCACAGGGTGTTACTACAAGGAGATTGTAGGACCTTCAGGAGGTAGCCCCTGGTGGGAGGTTCTCGAGTCCTTGGAAGTATGTCTCTGAAGGGGATTGTGGAACTTTGCTTTCCCCCTCCTTCTGCTCATTTTGAAGCCATGAATCTACTCGCCTCTCTATATACAAAGACAATGTAGCACTAACCTCCCAGCCAGTCTCGAACCTTGACTCTCACACTGAAAACTAAATAAACCTTATCTCTTTCAAAAGTTAGTTCCCTCCAGTATTTTGTTGCAGTCACGCAAAGCCATGACAGGCTGGGAGTTGTTATTTTAACTCCCAACAAAGCCAGCTGCGGTACTGCAAGCCAGCAGGATATTCTGAAGAGGCAGAGGCAGAGGCAGTACAAGTTCAAGGCTAGCCAGGAATGAAGAGCTGTCTTCTAGAGATGACAAGACCATTGCACTCTTGAAACCACAGCAGCTATTGCTGCCTACACAAGACCAAGGCATCAAAGTCAGCCAACACTGCTGCAGGCAACACTAACTGAACTCAGTAAGTTACACAAGCACAAGTGCACACACGCGCGCGCGCACACACACACACACACACACGGATGCACACACGCATACTCACACATACAGGACTCAGGCCCAGCTGTGTTCATCTGGGCTTCTAGAACTGAAGGTTCAAGATGAGTAGAAGAAAGGATGTCCACCACCCACAGGATCTGTTTGACTCAATCTGTATGTGCCTATTTATGAAGGCTCATCTTCATTGTCAACTTGAGTACATTTGGAGTCATCAAATGTATTTCAGAGACTTCTAGGAGTGTCTCTGAGGGTTTTCCAGAGGGGTCTGAGGAAGGAATATCTATAGACCACACCATGTACAGGGGTCCAGATCTACAAAGCAAGCTAGGCACCTCTCCCTCTCCGATCTCTTTCTCTCTCTCTTCCTCCTTCCATCTCTCTCTCTCCCTTTCTCTCTCTCCTGCTCAACTGCTGAGTGTCCCTCTGAAGGCACTTTCTTCCAGCTAAAATGTTCTTATTGAGTTCCCACACCAATAGCATAGTTGAGCCACTGGATGTCAGCCTTAAACAGCTATTTTCTCCCCATTCCCAAATAACCACCCCCATGGCCATTACGGTTTAAGTGTGAAACATCCCACACAGGGTTGATTGTTTGAATGGTTGGCCCTCAGCTGGGATGCTGGTTTGGAAGGTTGTAGAACCTTTAGGGAGGCGGGTTCTCACGGGAGGAAGTGAGTAGCAAGGATGGGCCTTATGGGCTAGAGCGGCCTCTTGTCCCAACTCGGTCTCTCTTCTTCCTGCCTGACAAAACCAGTCACCTCACCCTCTGGCTGCTCCAGCCACAATGTCTTCCCCACTGTGATAGACTGTATCCTCTCAAACTGAAAGCCAGAATAAATCTCTTCCCTGAAGCTGTGGCTTGCTGGGTATCTGGTTAGAGCCAGAAAAAAAGAAACATAACTGCCCACATACACTCAATGTTGAACACAAAGGAGAAATTAGGAAAAAAAAAATCTCTTTATAAAAATACATGCATTTCTACCTGACAGTGCTCAGGCAAAACAGGAAGTAGGCAGAAATGAAATCAGTGTGTGTGTGTGTGTGTGTGTGAAATTACGTATGTAAAACAAGTTATGGGGGAAATCAAAGGAACAAAGCTAAGCTCTATGTAAACACAAATGTGCTATGAAGAACTAGTTGGCGAGATTTCTGTATTTACTAATATTCAACTTCAACATCAGTGGGATAAGCACAAGGTAAGGAGGATGGCTTGGCCGTGGGATTAGCAACTGAAGCTTTGCTTGCCTGCCCTCTGTTACCACCCTGGGAGAGGGGAGCCTAAACAGGAAGTGGACTAAAGTCTCAAGCAATAGCCAACTTTATTCAGAACATCAGACAAAGTATACTCTGAGTGTATTCTTGATGGTTAAGCAAGGTCATATGAGTTCAGGTTGTATACCAAGAACAACTCATGCTTGGAAACATTCAGAATAATAAGGGGTAAGGAGATGAGTAATCCAAAGTGAAGCCCCCTCCTGTTGTACTACTCATGGGAGGAACAAAAGAGCACATTCCAAGAACAATCCATGTTGTGCAGAAACAGAGATTACAAGACTTGTCTTGTTTACTTAGACTTTTCTAAGATCTCAGAAATCTCCCACAGCTTCATTCATGGATTGAGTTCCAACACCCTCTACTCAACAAATGCCAAAATCATTTTTTCCCATCATAGCAGCTACCATCCCTTTTGAGATGAGACAGAAGCATTTGCAATGAAGGTCACAGAGGTGGGACAAGGTGCGTGGGTGTATACATTGCAAGCTAGCTTATTAGTGCAGAGCCAGGGTCTCCACACCAGAGCATGGTGGCACTCGAGCAGAAAGAAGTAGGTTCTGCCTTGGGGACTTCTCTCTTTCCCATGCCACCACCAAGCTCTGTCCCTAGGGAACAGCTGCTGCCCATGCCCTGATGCACTTCCATGTAAGAGTGTGTCCCTTTGGCCGTGTAGAGCCCGTGGACTTGACGGCAGGCAGCCGGAGAAGGAGCCAAAGTCTGGATCTGGAAAGCACTGGATTCTATCTCAGCTCAGCTACAGGGCCCTATCCCTTGACTTTCCAGCAAAGTTCCCACTGGGCTCTGCAGCCCCAGTCCTGAGAGAGCTGGAGGCGTTTTGCCCAGCCCACTGTGAACCCTGCATTACCAGGCTGTCCATCAGGCCCTGCCAACGTATGGTTCGCCAGGCCTAGGAAATAAATAGCCAAGCTGAAATGGGGAAATCTAGGGCTCAAACAGTAGCAGAGAGGTCACAAATTCTCTGCAACTCTGTCTCCCTCATACCTCCCCCAAGCCACCCTCCCAGGACCATATCCTAGAAGGATAGGGCATGGATTAATGGTACAGGTAAGATAGAACTTAGACTTCAAGAGAGAGTCCTGGATGGCCCACATGGGAACAGATCCAGTGGCCACCGCTTCTACACAGCAGCTGTTCTGAGTCAAGGACAGGCATCATGGGATGACAGCCCTCTTGTTCTCCACAGTCAGGAGCACAGTGGCCTTCCTGGCCCAGTACAATCTTTCCAGAGCTAAGCCAGGCTTTAGGTCTACAGGGAGCTCCCTCTGCCTGCCCAGCCTCACCAGTAGGACCCAGTTCACATCCGCTGATGTCCCAAACCATATCTGCTCAAAAACACCCCGTAAAACCCCCTCCCACAAGCCCACAATAGGGATCAGCAACTAGAGCCCCACCCTTCTATCACAGCTGTGCTGTTTTGATTTTTCTGAAGTTTGGGAACAGACCTCTATTGCCGGCTTTTTCATGTTCTCTGTGACAAAACACGTGACAAATGCAACTTACGGAAGAAGGGGTTTATTTTATTTTCACTCATAATTCAAGGGTACAGTCTGCCACAGTGAGGAGGGCATGGTGGTAGGGGCATGAGACCGCTGGTTACATTGCATCTGTGGTCCAGAAGCAGAAGATGAATGCTGGTGCTCAGCTCACTTTCCCCTTTTTAATTCGGTCCAAGCCCCCAGCCCAAGGTTGTGCTGGTCACAGTCAAGATGGGCCTTGACACCTGTTTATCTAATCTGGAAATATGCCCACAGACGTGCTCAAAAGTTTGGCTCCTGGGTGAATGTAGATGCTGGCAAGTTCACAGGCGACATTAGCCATCACAGCATGCATGCATGGCAGCCACCATATAACTTCCAGGTACCTTGCAGAGCACAATGAACCATCCCGTCAGTGGCTACCTCAGTGTTTCCAGCCCAGAGGAGAGGAAGCAAAGGTGCTGTGGTGGAAGTCGACCTGTGAGTATCTTTCAACACTCCTATAATGCTGAACATGGCCAGAGGCTCATAGCAGAAGCCACACTAAAACAGGGATCTGTGATACCAGGTCCCACACACAGACAGAGGCATTAGATCGGAGGACATAGGCAGGGTCCCCCACCATTTACCTTACATCTCTCCCTTATTCTAGAGGAACCTGCTTAGGAGAATTCTGGTAGGTTAAACATGGGTCCCACCAAGCAAGTGCCATCAAGAGTTGAGTCTTGACAGACTGTTCTGGAGTTTGAATGGGGTTGGTTCTCCAACATCACCAACATAACTAAACTCAAAAAACACTGCTGTCCCCTTGTCAAATGTGACTGGTGGAGTCCGGGGACGGCTGGGCCTATCAGAGGATGGTGCATCCACAGCAGTATCGCTCAGGGTAGTCAGCCACGTACACCTGGTGGTCGGTGCCATAGATGTAGTAGACAGAAGTCTTTCCTTCGTACCAGTAATGGACTTCCGTGATGGGGATCAGCTCGATGGTCTGGCGCTGAGGAAACAAATGGCCAAACACACCTCAGAGTTGCACTCAAGTTGCACTCACTTGCTTAGGAACCGACAGCAGCTCCCCCACGGCCTGCGGGGTAATGTGCAGAGCTGGGTGCACAGGGTATTCCAGATCTACTCATTCTTGATGCCTCTCCTGCTCTGCTCCTGTGCTAGTTCCATTGCTGTGGCTGTGATAAAAGGCCCATACCAGAAGCAACTCGGGGAAGAAAGGGTTTATTCTGGGCTCAGAACTCCAGGTTACTGTCCATATCCGAGGAAAGCTGATGCAGGAATTTGAAATAGCAGAGAACGAATGTATACACGCCTTCCCGCGGTCGTCATCTGTCTCTACGCTTACACAGTCCAGGACTCAAACCTACAGAACGGCGCTGCCCACCGTGGGTGGGGATTACCATCTCAGTGAACACAGTCAAGACAAGCCCCACAGCCATGTCCACAGGTCAGCCCGGTCTAAACAAACCTCACTGGGAGAAACTCTTCCCAGGTGACCCTAGAGTGTGTCAACTCAACAACTGCCACTAACCATCACTGCTCCTTCCCATGGCCCAGGTCCTGGGAAAAACTAATTTATATTCAGCCAATATCTGCTATTAGGAGTGAGGCATGGGCACCCACCCCCTCCAGAGGGCTTCAAGGAGCACAAATGTCTCCATGAGGTACTGGAGAGGGGTGGAGAACAAAGTGTGGTCAGCCCTTACATTGCCAAACCACCCTAGGGATATCTGGAGTGGCTTACCGATTTTGATTTTGATTTTGACGTTAAGATAAAGTGCTAAAGAAAGGTCAATGTTTGGTAGATTCTATCAGGTTTATCTGCTCAGATTTATCTACCATCACACAGCTGTGTATCAGCATGGCCTCAGGGGAGTCTCTTGTTTTGCAGATGGGGAAACAAAAGGCTCATGAAACCTTGGGGGTCTGATCATCAAACAGTTCAAGCCTGGGCTCCTCACACTTAGCAGTCCCCACGTCAAGCTCAGCTCTCCTCCCATCATCCACCTCTTCCTAGATAACCTTTCCCATAAGAGGGAGTAGAAGTCTCTATCTCCCACAGAGCCTGCCTCAGTCCCACATCTCCAGCTCATTCTGGAGTTCACAACCTTCCCGTACCCTGGATCTTCTGAGGGGGGGGGGGGCTCCTGGGGTTCCTGTGGGGGTTCCCTGCTACCTTTAGTTCCTGGTACTATTTGCCTCTTGGCAAGGGAAACACATAGTTGGTATACAATTATGACTTCTCCTGATGCTGAAGAGGTACATCCTAGGGCCTTTCTGTGGTCTGGCCTGTGCCTTTTGCTCATGCTACTTCCACATCCCACTCCCAGCATTGGATCCCAAACCCAAGAAACGGTGTGACAGGCTCGGAGTCAAATCCTCCTCACTTGCTGAAAGGGCTTCCCATTAGAAGCGTCCCAGCCTATGGGAGGAGAAGCTGAAGCCATATTGCTGCCTTGGATTTCTCTCCAAACTTCCTCTGAGTCCCCAAGGGACATTGGGGCAGGGCCTTGGAGGAGGTGCTAGGAACACAGGACATTGCCCAGGACTGGGGCTGAAAACTTCTGAGTGGTGTTGAGCTCCATTTCTCTAGGCCTTGACCTTATCTGTAGAATGGGGTCAAAACTGCCTCATAGCCAGGTTGGACCCTGCAGGCCCTGAAAAGAATCAGCTGGGTGACCAACGGCTAGCCCATGTCTGAGGGGAAGCCTTCTGTTGGTGACAATAATGAAGACAAGCAGCCAGCTGGGAGCTCGTGCCATCTGCTTCTCCATTCTTTATTATTTAACCCACAGAAAGCAATAAAGGCCCTTTGCCTCTTATTTGTGTGTCGTTCTGAGTAAAACAAAAACAAAAACAAACAAAAAAAAAAAAAAAAAAAAAAACACTGCCTCAGAGTTGGGATAACCAAATGAAATAAGAAAACTAAGTCATATCCATAGCTAGAAGCAATAACACAATGATCATTTTGGAAAGCAAAAGCAGAAGCCTCCTCCCCCAGAAATTGCCATGCAAAACCTCCTAGATGAGGACTAACAGGTGAGTGAAGGTGGAAACCAACACTGCTGCTCGGAAGGCGGGGGCAGAGTGTCAGGAGCACTCAGGTTTCTCGATCCTTCCACAGGAAGCAGCACCATCCCTGCCTCCACCCACTGTGTGCTCAGAAGGTCTGAATTTGAGCCTACAAATCACCCAACCCCTCAGCCCTTCAAAGAGGGTCCTCTTGTCATTGTTTGCTTATGCGTTTGCCTCTTGGCTATATCCTGCAATGGAGGAGATTCCAGATAGCCGCCTGCAGCAGCTGGGACTGTGTGCATTATAGTAGCTGCCATTTCTCATGACTAGATTCCGCTCCCCCACCTTCTGTAACAAGAATAAAACACCATCATAGATCATTGGCTCTGGCTCCAGGACCAAAGGCCAGTTAGAAAAGAGAATCCCAGATGTGACCTCAGTCATTCTGTCCCCTTAAAAATATTTTCAGTGAGCACATCCCTTGTTTTTGTTTTTGTTTTGTTTTTTTGTTTTGTTTTGTTTTGTTTTGCTTTTTTGCAGTTCCTGGATTTTTCCACAGTGGATCGTGTTGCTTGGGGTGAGACTGTATTACTGGAGGAAGACTCTGGAGGCCACATCAGTCACTCTTATACTGTGTCATCTAGGGTGGCAGGTTATGAAAGGACTCACATTGGCCACTCCATGAATATGATGTCCCCAGACAGTGACCAGTGTGTACAGCTGCTCAAATCATGTTGTCCCTCAAGCTCCAATATTCCTGAGCCCCCTGCCATCCCCAGAGTGAATACCTCAACTTGGGGCTCCTCCCTCACATAATGAAAACCATCCCAGCAGGAGTAGAGATATTCTAGAAAGATACTTGTGTTTATCCCTGTCAGACTGTTGACACAATGGATCCAAAGGAAGTGGAATTTTCCCCAGGAATCTTATGTGGAGGCAAGAGAATAGGAAACTTTAGTGTCAGCCAAAGGGGTACCATATCTCCTGGGGAAGGATATCACACAAAGTGTCAGGTACCTTGCAGAAGGTGGGAGAGCCTAGAATCTGATGGGTCAGTGATGGGCAGGAGCACGCCTTGACCAGGACCTGAACCTGTCAGGATCCCAAAGACAGCCCTGCAGGGAGGGGATTACTAGATTTCTTTATGCATGCCTCTTCTCAGCATGCTGTATTGAGTGGATCTCCTTTGTCTGCTTTCTCCTGTTCCTTGTCTTGCTGGTTCATGTACTGGAACCAGGTGACGAAGCCCAGACTGTGGGCAGCCAGCGCCCAGGCTCTGCCACTAACTACTCAGGTAACAGCTATAATACTCCACCTGGGCAAAATCCAGCTCCAGCTCCCATCAGTGCTCTGTCCCCACAATTTCCACTTCCTGACAGCCTGCTGCTGCATGCACCCCAGGTTTGAGCACCCCCTCCCCACAGTC
Source organism: Psammomys obesus (assembly GCF_907164565.1). Lineage (NCBI taxonomy): Eukaryota > Metazoa > Chordata > Mammalia > Rodentia > Muridae > Psammomys > Psammomys obesus. The sequence goes on along the minus strand of NW_026596101.1, from coordinate 2,084,562 downwards.
CAATTCTCTGCAATGAGATCAGAAGACTATGGGGCCAACTTTCCATGTCCAGGGCTTATGGTGCCACAAAGGCTGCAGCCCAGCCTCCTGGCCTCCAGGTATGTGGTCAGCAGGGCAGGACTAAAGCTCAGAGCCACTCTGTGATCAGACTGAGGCTGGCACGTAATCTGGCTTGGTTTCCCTCTCATCTCATCCCCAGTCTTTCAAGTAACCCTTACTCAGTAAGTGACACACTCATAGACACGTCTCAGGGCTGCTTCTATAGAGCCCAACCTGAGACAGGAACCAACCCTGCCATTATGAACACTGAGGTTCAGGGATGATGTGGGTAGAGCAGTCCAAACCCGCACAGAGTGCCAGAGCTGAGAAATAGGTGCCAACAGGCTGTGTCCTTGGGTGTCTGACTGCTGACAAGGTCCCAAGTCCCACACCCCAGAACCCCAAAAGTCTGTACCAACAACCAGAATTGCTACTAAAAGAACTGATGCCCCTAACAAATTATTACCACTCAAATTATTTCCATTTGTGAGAACAGCCCAAGAGATCAGACTGGACCAAGGGACACCCAGATTCTTGGCTTTCTAGGGTTGTGTTAGGATACTGAAAAGCCGAAAGGTTTCAAGTGAAAGTCTGAATGCTAGAAAATCTGGAAACACCCTATCATGGGCAGACACAAAGCTGAGTGGGGACTGAGACTTCAAGGGGCGGCCAAGTGACCACCTGACCCTTGGAGGCAATGGGGTTTATAATGAGCTTTTAAGTCCCTGCCCACATCCCAGGGGGTCTCAATTTGTTTTAAGGCATGAGTCCCTCCCCTCTCTCTCCTTCCAACAGGAGAGCTGTGCAGAGAAAGGGCTGTGTCATTGGAAAAAGTCACTGGAAAAGACAGAGGATAAAGCAGATCGCTATGCCACAGGTTAGCTCCCTACCACAGGTCAACTCTCTATAAACCCTTGGCCCCCAGCAGCACTCAGGGAAGAAACCAGCCTTGAAGACATCTGAAGCAGCTGCCCCAGGATCACAGGAGAATGCAGGAGACCCAGAATCTAAGCCCTGTCTGCAAGGCCCAGGATCGCCACCACTAACCTCAAGCCCAGGGTATTCTCTGAGGTCAATACTGGGAATCTTTTTCTGTCACTCTCTGGTGCTTGCTTTTGTTTGGTTTTGAGACAAGCTCTCTCACTACCTCAGACAAGCTAGGCAACCATGTCCCAGAGAGCTGCCTGTCTCCCAGGGATTGTGACACCACAGTGAGATTTTTATGTCGGTGCTTGAGGTTTGAATTTGAGTCCTCATTCAGGATTCCAAGAACTACTCTACTTTTTGGCTACTCTGGGCGGCGGTGATGGGGTTTCTACTGGGAGACACTACTGCCACCTAATGGCCACCAGAGAAACTGCCCAAATGCAGAAGTGCAGGGTCTAAGGCAAGGATGCTGGATTTCCTTTCTGCTCTCTAAATATGAGGGGTTAGAATAGAAATCACACTAGGACTCATCTTCTGGTGACTGATGGTCCTGCCTGCTCCTTCAGCATCATATGCTGGCCCTCCACTCCAGCCACACCGTCCCAGCCCAGAGGTGTCCTGGGCTGTGTACATCCCAAGCCCTCGATCTCCTGCATCCTCACTCCTTAAGGTAAAGCCTCAGTTTTTCCCCTTGGGGTGACCAGAGAAGCATCCCTAAGCCAGCCCTCATCCTCAGTATCCCTGCCTCACCTGCTGAAGGATGCGAGCACGGGAGGCCAGAGTGGTGCTGTGCTCCTCAATGCCCCTCTGGGAGGCCAGAGAGATGTCCCGCAGGGGGAAGTCCACAATGGGGTACACCTGGGGAGAGACAAACAGAGCACCCCCACATGGAGCCACGAAGGATGCCAGGGCTGACTCCACTAGATGGAAGAGGAGGGACAGAAAATGAAGGGAAGGGCTCCAAGGCCACACAGCGAGCTTACTGGCTCAGGGAATCCAGGACAAAAGGGGGGGCAGGCTGCTTACACTTCCACCTGCATCTCATTTCCCAGAGGACCCTTTCTGTGGGCCTACTATGTGTTGAGATACAGTAAGGACTAAAGCAAGTGGGTCAAGTCTCACACCAACATTGAAACTGCCCACTGTGTGGCAGGTAGGAAAAAAATGAACAATACAAAACCCCAAGCAGGAGGCTGGCAGCTTCATGCAGCCCGTGCATGAGGGCATGGACTCAGTCCCTTGGGATACCCGCAGTCCCGGGCTGCCATATGAAATCTTCTCCTGTGTGGAGACAAGCCTTCCCTCCCTTACAGCTCCATCTTTAGCTCAGTGCTCTTTTCCATCCCATCTACCTGTGCAGAGGGCTGATAACCTCAGGGCCCTGACAACAGGTTCCACTCAGAGTCACTCGGGGCTCATTTCTGCCTGGGTAGCTCTGTCCCCACCATACCCATCTTCCCTAAACCCCACAGAGGTCCAGATGCTCCAGCTGGCCTTCAGGATGCAAGCTTCCTTGTCACCTGTGCGGGAAGGCACCCCCACCCCTTACCATGGTATTCTCGTCCCTGAAGAGGTTTTCCCCTCGGGCTTTGGCGAGCAGCTCTCCGGGACAGTGGAGGTGGTGTGGAGACACAAACTCAAACAGGCTGTTCTTCCTGGGAGGAGGAGAGGAAAGGGAAGCAGAGAACCGGCTTCAAATCATTCATCCAGCCGGGGTGCAGGGGTGCAGGGGCGCACACCTGTAATCCTGACACGGAGGAGGCAGATCTCTGTGAAGTCAGGGCCAGCCAAGAGTTATCTACACAGAGAAACCCCATCTCGAAAAACAACAACAACAAAATCAGTGATCATTACATCTAAGCTGTGTGGGAACCAGAGCTTGGAAGGGGGGAGGGGAGGTTGCTGGTGGGAGTGCTCAGCCTCTCTAAGCTCATCGTCCTGGCTTCTGAAGAGCCAGTCCCCCTGTACCTTTGCTTGTCAAGCATTTAGCCTGCCCAGGCACAGGGTAAAGGCTTCATGATAGGAGCACGTCCATGGCTGACCTAAGGGTACAGACATCAGCATTAGGCCCTTGGTGAGCACTGCCCTAGCAGGTGATGATGATGGAACGTAAACTCAACATAAACTAGAGCAGGTGAGATGGCTCAGTGGGTAATGGCACTTGCTGACAAGCCTGACAATTTGAGCTCAGAGTCTGAGACCCACATGGAGGGAGAAGAGAATCAGCTCCTGCAAACCATCCTCTGACCTCAGCATGAGGGCCACAGTACTGGGACACCTGCACAAGCAGCTGCACCCTTGAACATGCTCATAATCACACAAAATAAATAACAACAATAACTTGAAAAATTAGAATAAAAATAAACTGGAGCCAAAGCCAGTCTGCGTCCCCTCCCCCCAACAGCTGTTCCCTCCTGACCCAGGTGGAAGCCCCCAAGAGGAAAAGGCTCTCCGATCCGGTGCACACCCCCACCTCCTCCAGGCCTGGCATCTAGGAACCACTTACCACATGATGACCAGCTGGACAAAGTGCTCCAGCTTCCTCTCCCCCTTGCAGGTGGCACATGTCTTGTTCCCTCTCCCAGAGCACGTGCTGCACCTGTGGCCACAGTGGACAAGGCTCCATATCCTTGTGGCTCCTAGAGGCCCCACCCCTGACCCCCATCAACAGAAGGCTCCTTACTGTGGTATCATGTACACGCCCACTGTCACCCTCTCTCCTCTGGTGTAAAGAAGGCTTTGCCCGGAGCCTGTGTTCAGAGTTAAAAATTGCCCTTCCAGCTAGCTTTTTCTCACCAGAGCCTTCACCCTCACACCTGCTCCAGCTGGTATTGATGACTTCCTAACAGGCCAGGCCTTGAGACAAACTTGCCCACATGCAAAGCCCATGATCATTCTATATGCACAGACTCTAGGTTGCAGCAGTGAGAGAGACACGGGGAACCATGCTCCTTTCAGCTTCATGGTGACCAGAAAGAAAGCTAAAAGACAGCCTTCCCCCCCCTACCCACTGCCAACCCGCTCTTACCTGCGCCTGCCAGAGCCAGAGCACATGTGGCATCTCCGAGGCTGCCTGGCCTTGCGCTTGGTGCCGCTGCAGGACGAACACCTCACCTGTGAACGAGCCCAGCCTCAAATGCTGGCTCCCAGAAACGGCCCAGGCCATGCTGAGACCAGCTTCTGACCCAGCCCCATGACCCTGACCCAGGTCTCTTCCTCCCCTGGGCCATAGCCTTGGTAAGTGATCTGTGGCTTGTGGCTTGTGGCTTGTGGCTGGTGGCTGGTAGCTTGTGGCTTGTGGCTTGAGGATTGGTGTCTTTGGGCCCTGCCAGGCACAGGGTTTCGAGACTTCATGTTCATAGATTCCTGCTTCTCCTCTCTGATTTGACCTCACCCCAGGGCCCCAAGACCTGCCTCTAACCAACTGAGCTCCTGGCGGCAAATGGCCACAGTGAGGGGTCCTTTTTAGGAAAGTATCCAGGGGTGGATTCCTGGCATACAAGGCAAGCTCAGAGAAAATGGAGAGGAGGAAGGGATTCATGGAGGAGGAAAGAACAGAAAGACCGCCAGGAGCCAGGTGGGGATGGAGTGCTGCAGATGGAACAAGGGACAAACAGCCGGAGGACACATGGAGAGGAAAGAAAAGCCAGGATCAGCCCACTGGGACCAGCAGTGAGCAGGTGAGAGGTGAGTACCTAGAAGGCCCCTTGAAGGAAAGAGCAAGGAGAGACAGCAGGTAATCAATGTGTGTCTGATGAGCAGGCTCCAATTGGAAGCCTTGCCTTGAACTTCTGGCCTCCAGTGCCAACAGATTCTGTCCTTTGCAAACGAAGGATGCTGTGGTGTGCTACAGCAGCCTGTGCAGATCGCCCAAGCCCCTTCTACCTCACCTCCCAACCCCTCTGAACCCCTCGGTGTCCACCTCCCAGACTCCTGGCCAGCCTCCACAGAGGGCTCTGTCGTGACTGCCTGGCCTTGAAGCCAGGCAACCACCAACCATCTAGGGACATTCAGCAGTGTCCCTTGCAAAAGGTCATCCATGCGGGGGCTGTTACTGTTTACACCTCTCATGGAGGGGTGAAGAGAATCACAAGACTATCACAGGAGAATGGAGCCACACCCTACTACCTGTTATATGCAACTCTGCCTCAGGGAGGCGCTAGAGTATCTATGTCTGGGAAGAGGAGGGCAAGGGGCTCCATCTATGCAGAAATGCCTTCATCCCTGCAGGGTAACGCATTTCAGGTCCACCATTTTAAGGGAGAAGCATCCACAACCCTGTAAGTAACCCCTATCTATCCTTCTAAAGAATCCCAGTAAACTCATTACTTCCCCAGAATGAACTTTGATGGAATTGTGCCTGTGTTTGTGGTTGGGACCATCTTTCCTTGGGAAGGCATTTTAGGAGCATGGTCCATTCTTTTACAGGCCCCAGCCCTGTGCAGTTCCTCAGTGCCTGTCAGGAGGAAGGTGAGAAACATCTAAATTGAACCATCATCATCAGACTGTCCCAGTCATGGATAAAAATTAGGAGATCTAGAAAGAGAAGCTGACCCACCCAAGGTGACACTGTCGGTGCAGGCAGCCTCTAGGCTCTTACCTACCCTGTCATCCCTATGCCCACCCCAACACTCGAACAGGATTACTTGCTCGTGTGGCTCATCCCCTTGACTCACCATGCCAGCCCCATGGCAGCCGCTGCACTTGTAGCGGCCGCGCCCGTGGCATTTGTGACATTCCTGAAAAGGAAGAGTTCTCCTTGGGTGGAGGTCCTTAAGCAGGCTCCCTCCCAACCCTGGGATGCCATTGAGAAATGCAAGGGGAAGGGACCCTTCCAGGGAGCTGGAGATAAAAAAAAGGGCCTTGAATGCCAAGCCTAGGTCTCATCTCAGCACATCCCTAAGTCCAGCTCATGCTTTCCCACATGCTAAGAGGGGGTTCTCTGAGTTCTCAACTAGCTCGTGCTCTAGTTTCCTGGTGGACTAAGCCCCAAAGGCTAATGGCATCTGCAGCCACCCGGTAGCTCATTCATGTGGACCTTGAGAACATACAGAAAGGACAATGTTTGTGCAAAAGGCAAGAAGCCAGCTGCTAGAATCTATCATTAAATGAACATTTTTGCACCATCCAGAAAAGTAGAGAAAGCTTTTGTGACCTCTTACATATCTGGTAACTATGAGAACTCATAGAGTCAATTTACATTCTTAATCAAAGTCCTAATGAGAAAATAAACAACTGTGAGACCAGAACAGAATGAGGAGATCAATCAACCAGGGTTTCCCACACTTCCTGCTAAGACAGCTTTCTATACAACAAACCAATATGAAACCTACTCTCTTATTGACATCCAAGGAAAAGCCCAAAGGGTATGAGGGTGTGGGTGTTGTTTACTTGTGTGTACACATGGGGAAACCAGAGGTCACTGTCAAGTGTCTTCTTCAATCCCTCCTTACCTTACTTTTTAAGAAAAGATCTCTCCCTGAACCTAAAGCTTGCCAGTTTGGTTAGGTTGGATGGCTAGTGAGTCCCAGAGGTCCTCCTGTCTCTGTTTCCCCAATGATGGGGTTACAGGTACAAGGCCTCACACCTAGCTTTTTACATATGTGCTAAGAATCAAAACTAAGGTTCCATACTGGCTTAGCAAACAATTTATCCACTGTGTTTCAGATTTTAGTTCATGTCAGTTTCATTGAGTCCACCACTTACCTTACTGTCAGGCGAAAATCAAGCAATCGAACATGCTTGCGTACAGCTGCCCTAGGAATGTTGCTATTTCCAGCTGGCGATGGCCCACTCTCTGTGTTGACACCGCCTCACTAAGATGCATGCTGTTCTTAAGTTGGCATAACCTACCCAGCTGAGCTTGGGGTGCCTTTTCCCAAAGGAGGAAGTCTGATGAAGCATGGAGAACTGAGAGACAGGCTTAGAGAGCAATCCCGATGATCCAATCAGCCATTACCTTGACCAGGGAGGAGTGAGGCACTTGGAACTTTCTGGTGTCTTCCTGAAACATCGGAGGCACCTGGACCTTCATGTCCCAAAGCCTGGGGGAAGCGCCTCTCTGTGGCCCATCCACAGAGTGGTCTGTCATGGAAGGGGTCATTGTAAGGATGCTAAAGGTAAAGCTTCTGAGTATCCACCAAACAGCTAGGCATCCTCCTTGGTGCACATCATGAGCTAAGATGTGCACAGGTCTTTCTTGGCCTCCAAGGTTAAGCATTTTGGACCTGGGTTTGAATCCTGGCTCCTCTACCTCTGAGCTGCATGACTCTAGGGAAGCAATTTAACCTCTCTGGAATCTAATGATCTCATCTCTAACATGAGAATAAATAATGGGCTCTTAGCATATGGAATCTCAGTGACCAGCTGAAGAATGTATAGAAAATGTCCAGCACAGGATGGGGACACTCTGAAGGAACCATCACCACCATTCCCTGTACTCCGCCATCATCCTCTTCCTCCAGACAGCATACTCTCACACTGCAAGTACACAGAGAGGGTATGAGAGGCTCAAAAGGCTCATGTGCCCTCCTTGGGAGAGAGGAGAAAAAGAAATCCTGGGTGGCTGGGAGATACCTCAGAGGTTAAGAGCACTGGCTGTTCTTCAAAAGGTCCTGAGTTCAATTCCCAGCAATCACATGGTAGCTCATAAGCATCTTTAGTGAGATCTGGTGCACAGGCACACATGCAGGCAGAATGCTGTATAAATAAATGATAGATAGATAGATAGATAGATAGATAGATAGATAGATAGATAGATAGATAGAT
>NW_026596101.1:2049693-2076818 GCF_907164565.1 Psammomys obesus | reverse complement strand
GATAGATAGATAGATAGATAGATAGATAGATAGATAGATAGATAGATGAAAGAAATCCTGGAAAGCTTCATAGAGAAGGTGACACCCAGCTGGGCTTTGAAGAATGGACTAGAGATGGCTAGCAAAGAATACAGAGCTTTCCAGGAAATAAAGAGAAGCCTGTGGAGCACTTCGGAAAAGGTGAGATGGCACGGTAAGTGCGGAATCTCAGGGGCTAGAAATCTACAGCTGTTCGATGGAAGTTGAAGCGCACCACGCGCGTCTCTGCAGTTCACTCACTGGTAACGGGCTGAAATGTCCACTCGCTGACTCTGGATTCGCTGAAGGTCTCCAGCCGATACTGCAGATGAAAACACAAGTGTATTGAAAGAAGCGTCCTCTCTGATGACAGTCCTGTGCTGCAAACTGGTGACACTTCCACCCACATGGGCCACTGGGAACGAAAGTGTGACTACCTCTACTATAGGACTCCACCCAGGGCAACCCCAACTCCCCATGAAATTCCACAGAGGAACCAGGTACAGGGCAAATCCTGTACAGGGCAGTGCTTGCCAGTGGTGCCTGGAGGCCCCAGGTACCCTGCACATCACAAGGTCCTTCGCTTTAATCCTTATGCTTGTGGGTGTGTGTGTGTGTGTGCATGTTTGTGGAGGTCAGAAGAAAACCTCAGGGGCTGTTCCTCAGGTGCTGCCTACCTTCTTCTCTGATGCAGGTCTCTCTATGGCCTGGAACTGGCCAACTGGCTAGACTGTCCAGCCACCGCCCCCCCCCCGGATCCTCCTGTCTCTCCCTCCCCAGAGGTGGAGTTATAGGCACACACCACCACAGCCAGCTTTTTTAATGTGGGTTCCGAGGACTGAACTCTGCATTTTACTGACTGAACTATCCATCACCCTGTCTTCTCTCTCTTGCGAGGGAGGAAATGGGGGCTCGGTGAGGCCAGCTGCTTTGCCTAGGTCACATGGCTGCAAGCTGGCCTCCTCCTGCTCACCCCGGACCTCTCCACCTGCCATGGCCTGACTTCTGCTTGATGTGTCCTTGTCAAAGGAAAAGTCTATGGCTCTAGTAAGTGTGAACTGAGATTCTCTCTGTGGGACCTGTCAGTGTAAGAGACTGAGGCACTTTCTGTGTCTGGATGCCAGAGGGGAGATTTTGCCAATTCAAAGGCACAGGTTTGAGAGACACAGGGGTCAGCCAGGCTCATGAACTAGAGGGTTCTTCCTCAGCCTATGCTTCATGGAAAGGTGCAAGGAGGCCTGGGATTCAGGTCGGCAAACCTGACTTTGAACCCAGCATCTCGCATTTCTAACTATAAGATTTAGTCAGGTAGCTCAGCCTCTCAAGATCTCTGGTGCTGGCTCCAGGCACTAGGGACAACACTGCATTGTGACAGTCCGTGAATGGGGTCTGGCATAATCTCACCTCTCTCCACACCTCTTTTCACCTGTCTAGTGAACGTGAGGTTGTCAATCATGATGGAGACTCTTGTGTACTGATTATTATAGATGCAGACTAAGACGGTTGTAGAAGACACGGCTTGCATACACCCCCAGAACCAACCCCCCCTTGTCCCAGTGTCCCCACAGCCCTGGGTATGGCCTCCCTACCCTGCAGAGAGTTTGCTGCCTCAGCTCCTGAATGATGAGGTTGCCAGCAGCTGCATTGCTATAGCAGCACTTGGAGTTCACGAAGCTGAGCAGGGCCTCACGGGCCACCTCCTCGGTCACCGCAGGGACTCTGCTGTGGAGAGGACAAAGGAGCAGACGTCTGGGTGGGGTCTGTGGGCTCATCACAACCATCCCCTTAGTGTGTAGGAGAATACTGAGGCCCTCAGAGAAAAAGAGTCAAGGCCTGATGGCTTCAGGAGTCAGTGCAGGAGACATTTAGCCAAAAGGACAACATGACAGGATGCTCAGGGTCATAGGGCATTCTAGAAGACCTCAAACCCATATTGGACCAAGTATGGAGCTCAGGAGAGAAGCTAACTTATAATTTTTTTAAAGTGAATTAAAGGGAAGAAAGGTGAGTTAGGACTGACAGTTTCCATGGTCATTTGGCTCCAAGCATCTGAGCTGAGGGAGGGGCAGAGCAGTAAGCACAGGAATGAGCCAGGGACTTACTTCCTCCAACAAGACCCACCTCCTCCCAACCTTCCATTCGGCTATGGCTAGCAAGAGGTGAATCCAATGACGAGGTCACATCACTGACCCTTCACTACTCAAAGCCCTTCAGTAATGGGGGTGGGGAGATCAAGTCTCATCTCCAAACTGTAGCACACAAATGACACTTCTTCTACAGATGGGGAAACTGAGGTCTAGAGGTGATGTCACATAGTCATAAGGAGGCAAAAAACAGATTAGATGAGATCCCGTCCCTTAGGGAACTAGATCTTGGGCAGAAGAACTGTGAGGAGCATAAAAGATACTGATGAGGGCTGGACCAGTGGACATAGCCTGGTGGAGTAGGCCCTGGCCAGCCCTCTCTCGGGAAAAGCTTTCTCCCTGAAATCCAGGTGCCTTCTTACTAATGCCCTTCCCCAAAACATCTCAGTAAGGAGCCTTTTGTCCTTTGCCTCCCTCCTTGCCATGCACACAGTCTCCCCAATGCCCAGAAGGCCTTGTGTACCCTCCTCCTAAACCCCACCCTTCCCAGCACAGCCAGGCCTAGTGTGGTATCCCAAGTGGGCAACATTGCTTGCCAGCCAGTGCCACATGGGTTTATTCTGGGCCCTGGAAGCAGACACAGAATAGAAGTACATGCATACAGATGGACAGGGGCCCCAGGAGACCTCTCTAGAGAGACCACAGGGGTATCTGTAAAAGGGCCTCACCATATCCCTTCTACACAGAGCTGGTGACAAGCATTCTCAAAACAAAAAGAAAACGCATCTCTCTCTCTCTCTCTCTCTCTCTCTCTCTCTCTCTCTCTCTCACACACACACACACACACACACACACACACACACTGGGGATAGAGATTGGGAAACAGGACTTCAGCAACCGAGAACCAGAGTCAATGTTTGAACAACATGAGCCAGAAAGCCGTATGTCTACTGAGCTCTGCAGCAGCAGGCAGGGCAAAGGCTGCCACGGACAATACACACACACATGAGTGTGTCCAGATTCCAGTATCACAGGACTTACAGAAACAGCCTAGGGGCTAGGTTCAGGTGAGAGGCCAGAGCCTGCAAAGCCCTAATACGGTTTGTGGTTTTCACCCCAGGGGAGCCTGGCACCCTCCAGATCCTCAGACCACATCCCCAGGGAGATCTGGCTCAGTGGGTGTGGGGTAGAGAAAGTGTGCCCACGGGATTTCAAAATGAAGGCAGTATCAGGGCTCAAATAGAGTTCCTGTGGGCAATAGGGCATGTGGAAATACACTGAGACTCACCTGTGCTCCAAGACAGAGGACCAAGAGGTGGGCTCCTGGGACCTCCCCAGGGCCTCCAAGGGTGGGAAGAAGACCTGTCTTCCTAAAGCAGAGGGAGGAAAGACATCAGCCCAGCTAAGAACAGGCATTGGTGCAGTGAAAGAAAGGCTGGTCTGGTGCTTCTTCAAGGCCAGCCATGCTACAGAGAGACCCAAGCAGAGGAGGATAAGGAGGAAGAGAATTATTTTCAGGGCCACTCTCCATCCCATCCCACCTCCTACTTGGCCATGACATGGGCCTCCTCAGGACCTCAGGAGAAAGGGGAGCTAGCTCAGCACTGATCTATCCATTGTCCCACACCAACCAGCAAGAGTCCAGCAAGAGGAAGCTGCAGGAACTATGACCTCTGACTCACCACGCCCTTGAAGAAGCCAGTCGTAGCTGGGCAGTCCCTCCAGGAGCTCATCAGGAGGCATCACAGGACTTTCGGCCTCAAAGCTGAGGTCAGCCATACCTGTCGAAAAGACACAAAGAAGAGGGAGGCAGTGCCAACCTTTGCAGCCTCAGAGGAGATGCGCAGAGTCAGCAGGGACTTCCGAGGATGCTGAAACATGAGAATAGGTACACACAAATGCCTCATTCTTTTGGGGAGGGCACCTCTTTCAAACCCTAGATTAGGCTGAGGGTGTAGCTTAATGGCAGAGGGCTTCCCTAACTCACACAAGAGACCTTGGGTCTGGTCCCCACTGTAGAACAAACATCAGGGGGATCTTCTAGACCTTCACTTCCACACAAATTAAATACAACAGCCTGTTCCTTCTAGGTTGGCACAAGTGGTGAATAGAATGCTAAGCAGGCCTTGCCCTCAAGGAGAACAGCCAGGCTGATGGGGAAGGCAGTGCTGAGGGTTGCTGAAGATTGCAACCTGGGGCTGGAGACAGTGCTGGGAGAAAAAGGGTGCCATGAAGACTGAGACTTCCTCCCTGCCACCCTCCAAGGTAGGAATGCCCTTCTCTAACAGTGAGACAAGCCACCTGTGTCCCTGAGGCTTTTTCTCAAGGTCCAAAACATACAGGGGAAGGTTTATAGCTAGAGGAAGCATTCTACTTAGTGGGAAGAGGGGCATTTGTGATACCAAATGACAGGATCCTAAGATCTTCCAATGGTCTTGCTTTGAATGGGGTTGTTCATTTAAAATGTTTAGCTGCCAGGGACCAGGCATCAGGCATTCCATACCGAGATAGGCGAGACTGTTTGGACTCTGTGGGGTTAACAGTTACTGGATGTCACTGCTGGCATGAAGACAACCACACCCTACTGAGTAAGTGTGGCTTTGTCTCAGTCCAGCATTCTGTAGGGAATGAGATGGAGGTCAAGGTTGGCTCCTGGGCTGTATCTTGCCATTTGTTTTAGAAGCTCACCTGCCAGTTGATGAAAATGCTCACCTGTGGGGAGGTTCAGGAAGGTAGAAGCTAGAATGGGGGTCTTTCTTGGCCAGGGCACACATAAGTTCATCCACTGTAGTTCCCAAGAGCTCAGTAAAGATCAAGGTCAGGGCTGAGTGTAGCCAAATCCCAGAGGGGCCAAGGGTCACCATAGTTGTGGCTATTGGCCTGTTATCTCCACCATGTCATGCCATCTGAGGTATCACAAAAATCTGTGGAACCTATAGCAGCCCCCCCATCAAAATGAGAATATTGCTGCTCATATAACAGGGCTGTGTGAGACAGCCTCCAGCCCTGAGCTTGGCATATAAAAACCACTCTGTAGCTGTGTGAACTTGATGTGTGTTCCTTTAAACTAGAAAGCAGCAACGAAAATGTCAAGTGTGGAAAGGCCACTCCTGTCTCCTGGGATGGCCCTGGCTGTCAAGCAGCCTGGGGTCAGCTAGGGCATCAGACGCCAGCCCTGGAAGGGAAAACAAAGAAAGGCCATGTGGCTGCAGTGGCCTCCCAGAAACTAAATAAAAGGGACAGGAAGATGGGAAGAGTGGCAGGCAGGTGACTGGAGCCCCATCCATCACCCCAGAGCCACCCTGACCTCTGGGGCAGCCCCAGTACCTCAGTGCTAAATTCATGTCACCATTTTACCCAAATAAGAAAGGACTCCGGGATGACCTCTAGGAGGGCACATTTCCTGTGCCACAGGACAAGCACAACAGGACTATAGAGGTTACCAGCATATAGAGGTCACACCACACTGTCCCCAGGGGATTAGGGGGGGCTATCTGTCACACACAGTGTTATCTAAGGTCACATAAGAATGGCTTCCCCATGCTATGTGATTGCTGCATTTCCCTATTCATAACACAGCAAAACAAGACCCACAGATTCAACCTGAGGCCACCAGCCCACACAGGAATAGCAGAAAGAAGTAAGTGCCCATAGCTCAGGCCCTGCCTCCATGGCCCCATGGCCCCCTGCACCTGTCTCTAAGTCCCCAAGCAATCTGCTGCTGAGATTTGCCTTGCAAAGACAGATGGAGAGGTGGGGGGTCTTTGCTTGCCAGCCACAAACTCATTTTCTCTTGCATAAAAAGAATCATTCTTGTGAAGGAAAACACAGTTAACGGAGAAGCCCTCTCATCTTATGTCTTCCACAGTGCTATTCTCTCTGGCTCAGAACCTTCTGTGTATCAACAGGGTCCCATTGTGATCCTCTCCAGAGAACCAGGATCTCAATGCACATCTGCCTTTTAGCGTGTGAACGCCCCTCTGGACACTGGTAGAAAGAGCAGGCATTCAGTAGACACATGTGGGCATCAGGTGTGCAAAGCGTCCCGTACGTGCATGAGTGTATGTGGCTAGAATCTCACTTAAGCATGTATGAAAGACATCCAAACCTCTCTACCACCCAACCTCCCACCACACCCCTGCCTCTGGACCCCTCAGCTCTCTGCTTCAGTCCCTAGCCTTGGAGAGTTAAGTTCAGAGAGTTTGAGTGAGCTGAGCTGAGTCACCCAGCAATTAGGAGGCAGAGCTTGGAGCTGAATCTAGATCTAATTTGTTAGCCTAACCTAGTGGGAAGGGAAAAGCCATCTGTAAATTCATGGTCTGCTAAGCAGGCATAGCTTAAAGGGAAAAGATGCCACTGGGTATACAAACACCTTCAATTCCAGGGTCCATGAAGATGTGCCTGTGTCACAGACCTCCCTAGGGTTCCTCATAAAAGTGTGGAGCCTCTCATTGCACCCCCAGAAAGCCATTCAATGACACTGTACCCATACAATCACATTCAGACCTCCTGACCCAATTTCCTTTTACATGTGGAAAAACAAAGGCTCAGAGATACTGTTTTTTGGCCCAAGACCACAGTCAATCCAAACCAGAGCCCGAACTTGAACAACATCCCCCAATTCTCCATCTGCCGCTGCCCTGACCACCACCACATTGCTTGCTCCAACACAGAGAGGAACCTTTTCTTTATTTAAACTCAGTCTGTTTCCTCTGAAACCTGTTTCCTTCCTCGGATTTTCAGCAGCCCTTCGATCTCATTGTATTTCTTTCCTGCTAATGAGAGACTGAGGTCACCAGGGCTGTGACAACAGCAGTAATGAACAAGCAAGAGAGGATGAGAGGATGGAGATTTCGACGGTGATGCTGTGACATAGGCTGTATCTAAGAGTGTTGCAGAAGAATCCTGAGGTTCAAGCTTCTATGTGGATGGAGAAGGGGGTGGCCACTGCCACCTGGAGAAGGAAGGAAAGAAAGAACAAGCAAACATGGACAGGGTGCAGTAGGTAGGGAAATGTCCTTGAGGTAGCTCTGGTTCTGCCCAATCACCCCAAGGAACATAATAGAGAGTCTGTGGGCTGTTACTAGCTGTCTTTCCAGAATGAAGGAAGAGAAAAGGAAGGAAGATGGGATGATCAGGACAGAGATGTTGATGGAAGGCAGCTGAAGTGGAGCCAGATCTTGCTTCATGTTGGTTGTGGAAGTAGCCTGCTCCAACCCAGGCTCTACTCACTGTCATCCTCACTCGGGTCCCTGTCCATGGTCAAGACGTCCAGCCAAGTGAGAGCCTGTGCTTCTAAGGACTGAAGTTCCAGTCTGAGGGACTCCCCTCAGCTCCTCCCAGCCCATTGTTTTTGATCTGCCCATAACAGAGGCAAAGCCGCCATGTGTCAGAGCAGAGCCCCGCCCTATGTCCCAGGTTCTTGAGAGTCCCACAAGAGCCCTTCACTTGCCAAACTCACGTGAAAGCTTTTAGAGACCTGGGTTCCTGCTGCATTCTGTGTGGCGTACTCACATCCTGACATTGTTCCCAGCCAGGATTCAAATCCTTCTGTCTAACACAAACTCAGCTCCCAGGCGTCATGGTACTTACTCCATGCATCAGTTGAGGGCAAGCTTTCAAGTCCCTTAGCAGCACAGGGAACTAAGAAAACTACCTCTTAAGGGGAAGAGCACATAGGTTCTAAGGCTGGCTGGGATCCCTGATGTCTGAGCAGCTGTCTGTTGAAGGCTTAGAGCAGGAGGGCACAGAGCAAATCACAGACAAAGCCAGATCCCACCTCATTCTGTTACCATTCTACCTAGCCCCTGGGGAGCACCTGTGGGGTTGTTTGGGGAGGTGTTCTGAGGATGGAAGACAGGACCTCAAGCATTTAGAGGCAAACTGTACCGCTGAACTGAGCCCCAGGTTTCTCTGAATTGTGTGTGCATGCATGTAAAGTTGTGGGTGGGAGGGTGGGTTCGTGTGTGTGTGTGTGTGTGTGTGTGCATGGGCTTGTATGCACCCATGTGGTGAAGGCAGAGGACTACCTCTGTCGATTCTCAGACCCTGTCCACATTTTGTTTAAGATAGTCTCAGCAGACTGGAACTAGGCTAGTTGCAGGCTAGGTCAGCTAGCTAGGGATCCTCTCTCTGCCTCCAATCTCACCATTACCACAGTTATAAGCCCAAACCATTGCATCCGGCTTTTTATGTAGATTTGGGGAATCAAACTCTGGTCTTTATACTTACACAGCAAGTGCTTTACTGGCTGAGCCATCCCTCCAGCACCCTCTGCAGACTTGGAAAGGTCTTTACAAGCCTTTTTCAGTGAAGCAAAAATCTTTCATCCCTCAGCCTTGGCAGGTCATCCCACTCCTCCAGACGAGTCTAAATATTGACCACTGAAGTTGGTCTCCCAGTGATAGATGTAGAATGTTTGAAAATTATTCCCATTCTCCCCTGTGGCCTTAGCAGGGCTTCCTCTGAGGCTGGGAGTGTCTCTAACCAAGGTCATGCTGCTCTGGTCTGACATGACTTGCCTAGACCACCAGTCCTCATGGGGATGTATCATGACAATCCTTAACCAAGTCAGGGTCATCGTTACTCTACCAAGCCTGTATTGAGTAGCCACAGTGTATGAGACAGCTCCTATGCTGTGTGAGCTACCTTTATTCTCTCTGCTGCCTTCCCCCTCCTCACTCACTGCCACCTCACGAGGATGCTGGGATCAGCAACAGAAATGCCTTACAAGCTTGACTTAAAAACAGAAAACTCAATCCTCATAGATGGGTTTTTAGTACAGGTAAAAGTGCCGGAGTTCCTCAGCATGAGAGTTGTAGACGTTTTAGCTCTGCAGACACAGGAGTAAGAACAGCACCCCGAGTAAGGAGCACAGTCTTTGGGTGCTTGCATACACCGAGCAGTGTTTCCAAGCCAGGGGAAGGGCATCCATGCCTATAGATGACCATGGATGTGTGTGTATGTGTGTGAGCATGTTTGAGTTCAGACCTGACAGATGACAGACAGATCAACAGACAGGTACACAGATGACAGGCAGATAAACCAATGACAACATGGTTGTAGTTTAGTTAGAGTGCCCCGCCATTTTATCTGGGGTGTTTCATGCGGCAAGCCATGCTAACCTAAACTCCTTTGGCATTTGGAAGAAGCAGCCATAGGGAGTGATTTCAACAGCAAGCAGGAAGGAGCGGAATATTAAGTAGGGCTGAGTATTGGGAGTTACAGAAATCTCAAGGCTGCAACACTATTGGTAACAGCTATCTCTCAGGAACCAGGAAGTACCCATCAGCAAGAGTGAGTCCTTTGTTATACCCCCCAAAAGTTTAAGAATTCATAATAGCTCATAAAATGCATTAACAAATGGGGATTTAGCTCAGTGAAAGAGCTCTTGCCCAGCATGCACAGGGAGGAAGAGCTTTTAGAACCTTCTAATCTTGCTGAGGGATTAAAAGGAGAGGAGACAGCATGTGCATAGCATGTCTGGGCAAGCTGGGCTCAATCGCAGCCATTACCACATTGCTTCTCTGCTGTGAGCAAGAGCAAGTACTGCCTATTTGAGAAATCAGATCCAGGTGAGGTTAAAGCTGCTCCCACTTCCCACCAGGACCACAGGGTGGGCAGGGTGGGGGGGTTCCCTTTCAGCATGGTAATGGGCACTTTGCATTCTTTCCGTATCCCTGAGGGTTGTGGCAGCTCCCTAAAACTTCCCCACATGACCCAGGTTCTGCCACTTTTCCGGTACCACAGCTCCTTAACACCTCGACCCCCATGAGTTCTTCCTGACATCTCACACTAAGCACACAAAAAACAAAGCATCAAGAGAGCCAAGAGCTGCCCCCTCCCACGGGGCTGACATCTGAACACCTTGTTCCTGGAACTCAACTCGGTTGTAGTGCCCTCTACTCGGTCTGTAGATCCCAGAGTATGCCATGGTGGCAGGGAGTATTAGGAACTGGCTGGGCTCTCACTGGCAGCCTAGAAACCATCTTGTATGGCTGTCTTTGAATGTGATGGGAAGGAAGATGCCCAGAATGAGGATGGGGGTGGGAGGGATTTCTAAAACTGTCTAAGTGTTTTAAAGTCAGTCCTGGGATAGAGGCAGCAAAATGAGTGCTGGGACATGATAGTGGGAGATATTCTAAAGGAGGACTTTGTCTCCCCTACCAAACACCCACATCTGGGTGACAGCATAGGAGCTGACTAATGCATACACCAATAGTAGAACACAGTAGCTTGCAGCTTCAGAGCCAGGTAGAACACGCTCAGAGCCCAGCTGTGAACACTGGTTTGGGAGCACTGCCTGAAGGACAGAGAGAAGGGCGATTGCCTGCTCAGCCTCACCTTCTGTCTGAGCCTGCCTGGCCAGTTCCCTCCACCATCAGCAGCTCAGCCCACTGCCTCCCTGAAACTACAGCTTCTGCAGGGAGCTGACAAGCACTGGCCTTTCTCCATTCAAATGCTAGCCACCACATCTGCCTAGAATTCCCATGTAGTTCTCTTCCTGGAGTGGTCCCAGGCTTCTGTTGCTCTGTAGGTGGACACATGTCAAATATATGAATCCAAGATCCTTCTGAGGAGCCCCCACCAAGCCTGTGTGGGGCAGAACTCTGAGTGTAGACGGTTTTACAAGACAACAGGTGACTCCAGCTTGGGTAGTCTATCCTGAAAAATACTAGATGCAAACAGACAGTCTGACATAATACACACACTGATCTTCCACTCCTTAAAAGTGTCACTTCAATAGGTAACCAATTAACACATGCTTATAACCACTCCAGAAACTGAGGGAGGAGGATTGGGACACGTTCAAGGCTAGCCTAGTCTACACAGCCAGGTCTATACTAGTCAGGGCCACACAGCAAAGATCTTGTCTTGAAACAAAGTGAGTCAGTGAAATCAAGAGCTTTTGTTCTGAAGCTAGCCCACTCTGTGTGGGACTTTCTTCAGCTCAGATGAAAACCCAGGGGAAGCTAAGAGCTTAATGAGGTCCCCTCCTTCCTGCCCTAGGCTACATCATCACTTTCCTCCCCCAAGACACAGATCTAACAGGGCAATCATCTTTACAGCAGAGCTGAGAATTGGTCATTTTGCAATTGTGGAGCATCTTCCCCAGTTCTGTGCCAGCCAGCAACAGGTAAAACATGAGCAATTCCAGGACTTTCAAACAAAGACATGTCATTTTCTGCTTCACCTCTCCTTCTTATCCCCCCAAGTCTGCCTGAGAATTTACTCAGAATTTCCCATTATTCAGGGTTCATCTATTGGTTCCCTATGTGGACAGGGGAAGGGCTTCAATTCTTATTAGCAATAAACCATGTGCAAGAAGGTGGCAGCTGTGGTAACATAAACGTGTTTTTCTTCAAAAAGAAAAAAAAGTCATTGAAAACATAACTTTTGCCATCTTACCATTTTTATGGGTACAGACTAGTATCAAAATGAGACTGTGGGGGCTGGGAAGATGGCTCAGAGGGCAAAGTGCCTGCTGTGTAAGTCTGAGTAGGCTGAGTTCAAGTTCCCAAAATACAAGTAAAAGCTAGGCATGGCAGAGCTCACCTTTAATGCCAGCACTGGGGAAGCAGAAATGAGGAGCTTGCTGACCAACACAGCGAGCCTAGCCTACCGGTAAGCTCACACACATAAATGCAGCCATGCACACACAAGCACATATGTACTGCACGCAGACTGAGATTATGAACCATGAGCCCTAACTCTCCGCCTCCTTCCTGCCCCTGGGCGTCCTAGACCACTTTCTGTCTCCATGTATCTACTGGGTGCCAGGCTCTGCCCCATACCCTTTCAGCATCCATCTGAACCTAGATCCACCCAGAACCTGACAGGAGCCAACAATGTCCAGAAAATAATTTCTGCTTGGGCCTGGAATCCATGATAACATTGTTGTTGGCTTATCTGCAGGCTGGTGCATGGAGACCATGGTGCCCAGGGCAGAACCAAGACTGGCATGTAGAAAAATGCTCCTGACGCAAATAAGAAACAGTTCCAAGTGGGGTATTCTTGCCACACAGTGCACCTAAACACCTTCCTCTCTCTCTCTCTCTGGAGCCAGGGAGCCTGGCATATCTTGCAAGCTCAGCTTGCAACCTCCTGAGAGCACAGAAGGAAGAGGGACAGAGACTTCCACGTGCCCCCCAAATGCCAGAGATAAAGGGAACTGACCCTCAGAGAGGTTTCCTAATGTAAACTTTCACAACAACCCTGTAAAGAAGACATTGCTCTCTTTAGAGATGAGGATCAGGATGTAGCTCTCGGCCACTGCTCCAGTGCCAGGTGGGGCTACCATCCTCTCTGCTGTGATGATAATAAACTGTCCCACCGAACTGTAAGTATTATAAGAGTTGCTGTGGCCATGGTGTCCCTTCAAGGCAATGAAACAGTAGCTAAGACGCTCCCTGTGTGTTCCCTTCTCCCCTAGATCACTGTGGTATATTCTCATCGGTCTCCCAGAGGCTATACGCTCTCCATCATCCTAAACTGAGCACTTTAACAACTAAAAACTGCATACTATGTTCTGTCCCATTCCCAGCCTGACTGCCACTTCCAGGGGACAGGAAGTCAAGCTCTTGCCATGATCTTAAAGAACAAGCTGCACCTTCCCCTCTAGTGCCTCTGCCCTCATCTCTTTTCCACTCTTGATGTCATCCCTGGCAGCCTCCAACTTGCTCCTGGGCCACAGTAAGCATGCTGCAGCCACAGGACCTTTACGCATGCTAAGCCCTCTGCCTGGAATGTGCTTCCTCACCTCAGGCAAATCGTTAATTAGATATCACCTGCCCAGTGAGAATGTTCCTGCCCTTCACTGAAATTTCTTTTAGGTCAATGTATGCTTATTGCTTCATATTGTACATGTTTATGAGGTACATACAACATGTGTGTATGGTATAGACGATCTATGGTATACACATTTCAGTACACACACACAGTATGTGTCAGGGTGGTCGGAGTTTCCCTGCCATCTTCTCTTTGTGTTTCAAGCCTTTGAACTGCTCTCTTCTAGATCATCATAAAATATGCAAATTGTTGTGAACCACAGAGACAGAGTTCCCCCAGTGCCTGCTGTCCCAGCTGTGGCTCAACTGCTTGAGTCTCTCTCTCACACACAAAAGGAAGTTGACGCGTTTAGCATCTATATGAAAGCACGTTGTGTTTGCCTGTTTCTAGCTTATTTTGAAACACAGATTGCCCTCAGCTTCCATCATGTTGTTTAAAATTGAATGCCCACCACTGCAGCACTCACTCCCCCCTTTCCTCATCTCACTTCTATTCACAGAACACATTTGTCTGTCTTACTGTTGTTTTCTTTAAAATCTCTTGGCACCCCGTGATCTGGACGTAACTATGAAGACAAACAAGGGAGGAAACCAGATCTGAGGATACTTAGCCTCCTACAGCATGTTTGACACCCTGAACAGGACCTGGCAAATAACAGCCGCTGTACAAATCTGTGACGAACAGAGAGCAAGCTCGATATTATCATACAGGGACCGCATCTCCTCGGCGCCCCGTACTTCTGAGCTGTATTCTGCAAAGACGAGCTCTGTGCTTCCAATAGGACAACAGAAAGAAGAAAGACCACCCATCGTGCTAAGCATCCATAAGCCTTAGAGATTATCATTTTCACCATGGCAATGGGGTCTCAGAGCTGCTGTGTGCAGAGAGGCAAGGGAATGGTGCAGGGCTCGTGGGGATGGTGCAAGCTCTGCCCTTTGTGATCTGGTGGTTCTGGCTCCATCCTGGCCATTCCTATCATCACGTTCCAGCAGGTCACTGCAAAAGGCCAGCCTGTGCACTGCAAGATAAATCCACTGGATCTAGTTTCTAGTTTCCACAGCTCAGGCTACTGTCTTCTCTGGACTAGAAAACTGGACAGGGTCTCATGTGGGGGCTCATGGCTGGCATAGAGGACAAAACTGCTTGTCATCAGCAAGCTGAAAGGCTAATCTCATAAGGCAGAAGGCTGCCTGGCAGTCATTCCACCCACATCGCCCTGTCCCTCCATTTCTCTCTC
Organism: Psammomys obesus; assembly: GCF_907164565.1. NCBI lineage: Eukaryota > Metazoa > Chordata > Mammalia > Rodentia > Muridae > Psammomys > Psammomys obesus. Next base: position 2,062,691 of record NW_026596101.1, on the reverse strand, counting down.
CCGTCATACTAATCAGATCCATTTTTTTTTCCTCCAAAACCAATTCGGAATTTTAAAAGGCCAGACTATTTGATTGCTGAGATTTCCAAACACAAACTCAATTTGTTTTGCAAGGCACCATCAGCCTTCACAAAAATCACCCGCCAGCCTTGCACTGGGGGATTTCAGCATCAAAGCCTCAGGTCTGGCCTGGGGAGTCATTGTCACTGTGGATCAGGAGGGTTGAAATATGAAATGCCCCCTACAAGGTTGGCCCCACCCACAGAGGGTGACACTATTTTGGTAAAATAGTAGAAACTTTGAGAAGTAGGTCTCGAGTGGATGGGTGTGTCCTTGGGAGCTGCATCCTGCCTTGGCCTCTTCTAGTATTTCCTCGGTCTGCTTCCTGTTAGTCACGGTGTGAACACACACACACACACACACACACACACACACCACATCTCCTGCCACCATGATCAACAGACCCAAAGATCATGGGCTTTAATCTCTGGAACGGTGGACTAAAATAAGTCTCTCCTCTCCAAATGAGCATCCTAGGTCATGTCTATGCAAAAGTAACTCACCGTAGCCCCTGGAGACCTTAGAAGACTCTAGCCTACCTTCTAATTGTGCACAGAAGGAAATGGGAGGACTTGCCTAGTCACCTGCAGAGAGCACCCAGCTGTGGTACAGTGTCTTCCCTGATACGCATGCTGGCACCGAGCACTGATGTCCCAGATGTAAAGGACTCAAGGCCACCAAGGGAAGGGAGAAGGAGCCAGGGACCAGGAATCAGGTGTGGTTCTACTCGTTGTTATAAGCCTTTTGTCTTTGTCTTTGGTGGGGACAGAAGCCATAAGTTTACATCAACCATGGCCCTGTGAAGGTGCCCCTGAACCAGGAGCCTGGAAGGAACATATATGAATCTCCTTATCATCTTTCCAGAGAATGAGGCAGAGCTCTCCAAGGTCCAGAGGGTCACAACAACTCCTAGGTGGTCTCTGTTTCTTCTATCTCCATGGAGATGGCTGGCTGCACCCCCCCCCCACCTAGCCATCCCACCTCTTGTGTGCACAGTAAAAAGGTAGGCCAGAGTTTTCTAAGGTCTCCTGAGGCCACGGTGAGTTACTTTTGCACAGACATGACCAAAATACTGATTTTGAGAGGGGAGATTAATTTTAGCCCATGGTTCCAGAGAGTAAAGTCCATGATCTTCAGGTCTGTTGATTTCAGCTCCTTCTTACCTCCTGGGTGGCCTTGAGTCCTTCACATCTGGGACATCAGTGCTTGGTGCCAGCACGCGTGCTATGGAAGAAACTGCACCACACCTGTGGTGAGGAAAAGCAGCACGGTATCAGGAGCAGGTGGCACGTCCCACACTCCCCATCCCACCTCTCAACCCCTTTAAGCACCAGGGGCCACTCCAAATGCCCTGGTGGGGTGGAAACCAGGAAAAGGTTGAGGAAAAGGGCCCATCCCGGAGGAGAAACTGAGCAACTGAACCATCACAGGTATACTCAGGGCCCAGGGAATACCTCAATGCCCTTTCTCCCTCCTCTGCTAAGTCCCAGGCCAGACCCCAAGGAGGTACGTAGCTCCTTTCTCCCCAGTGCCCCAGGGCCTCGAGTGTATGATGAGAGTCAGGGAATCCTTCTGACCCTAGAATGGATATGTACTTATCAGTCTTTAGAATCTTCCAAATAAATCAGCCACAGGTCTTTTATGTGGCAGCTACTTTTTCCACAATCTAACACTGGTGATCATAATGCCTACTCACCTAACAAAACTAACTCCGACTCTTATTTTTGCAGACTATCCTACTTGCACATGTAGACACACACACACACACACACACACACACACACATACACGATGATAAGAGAGAAGTAGCAAAATCTTCACCTGTCTGCACTAGAATCTGAATAATTCAAATACAAACTTCAAATCCTCAATGGCTCCCTATCACCCCTACTAGCCTTATGCTTTATGCTTTCCTCAACCCCCAGGTTCTTGTCCACTCTCCACACCTGTATGTCCCCGGTATGCTCTTAGTCACAAACCAAGCCCTGGTGTATACAGTCTCCCCACCTGAAGATCTGCCCCCTTGGTTCACTGCCTATCAAATTCATCTCCCTAGGACCTTCTCAGCTTCCTTCTCCTATGAAGCCTTCCTTGATGTCCATGAGCAAAGCCTGTGTTCACTCCTTTCTTCGGGCTCCTCTCCACAAGGCTGTGGATGTGAGAATAGGGTTGATTGATGCCCCCTGAGAATAGGGAAGAGGACATCCCTGCTCTGGTTAGGACTATGATGACGATGACTCCGCCTGAGGACCAGCTACTTGAGTGGCTGTGCTGCTCTGTGACACCTCACTTTCGGCAATCCAACACAGAGGGGTATACCTACACCTGCAGTCTCAGCACTCGGGGAGCCCAGGCAGGAGGATCTACACAATAAGCTACACAATAAGACAGTAGCTCCAAATTCAGTGTCTCAAAAAGAAAAGAAAAGAAAAAAAAAAAAAAGAAAAAGTGGGAAGGGACTGAGGAATTCATCCAGAATCAACTCCACATTTACACATACCCACATGCATGCATAACACACTTCAAAGAGACATATTCGGATTTAGTGACCTTCAACTCAAGAAGTATGCATCTCACTAACGATGACTACAGAGTCTAATATCAATCACACACCTCAGAGCCTAAACAGGAAGGAGACCCAAAGGTCACCTACCCAGATGCCCCATATTCCTTGTTTCTTCTTTAGCTCCAGGATTCTTGATAGTTACAAAAAAAAAAAAAAAATACCATAACATCACGAAAAAATTTTAAAAAAACATGTATACACAAACAAAAACATTAAAAGTTAAAACTTATAACTACCTCACTTCTAATGCATATGTAAATCCAAATGCATATTTGAATTTAAATTAGAATTTCTATAAAGCAAAAAAGGAGGTCATATGAGAAATAGCGCTCAGAATTATTTGTTGAAAAATTAAAATATATTATGAACATTTTTCTATGTCAACGTGTATAATGTATAACAATATACATATCATATTATATACCTTATATATAAGCCGGTTGATTTTATTGCTAGTTTTGTAGCAGATTTTTACCTTTTCCTCCCATAAAGCCCTGGGCTAGAGCACAATAAAATAAAAAACAAAAATAGATCTTGTTTACAAACAAGTTCTTACTCATAATTCTCATTTCCTATTTTTTTCAAACATGAATTTTTATTTTCTCTTTTGTTATTAATTACAGTTTATTCACTCTGTATCTCACCTATAGCTCCCTCCCTCCTCCCCTTCCAAATCTACCCTCCCCCCCCTCCCACACATATCCCTCCCCAGTCACCTGATAGGGAAGGTCTTCCTCCCCTTTCTTCTGATCCCAGTCTATCAGGTCTCATCAGGACTGGCTGCATTGTCTTCCTCTGTGCCCTGGTAAGGCTGCTCCCTCCTGAGGGGGAAGTGATCAAAGAACAGGCCAATCAGTTCATGTCAGAGACAGTCCCTGTTCCTGTTACTATGGAACCCACCTGGACACTGAACTGCCATGGGCTACATCTGAGCAGGGGTTCTAGGTTATCTCCGTGAATGGTCCTTGGTTAGGGATCAGATTCTATCATTTCCTATTCTAATAGGACTTTTTTTATATTTCACAAATTTTATTGGAATATCACACATGCCCCAAAATCACACGTACAACTCGATGAGTTTTCACAAAATAACCCCACCCATGTGGCCAACACTCAGATGCAGAAAAGAATATGGGTCAGGCCCTCACTGCTTCCCAAAGCCCAACTGATCCCAGTCCCAAAGCCTGCCTCCCCACCCCATCCAAGGACAACTTTCTGCTGACTCCAGTGCACAGCTCACATCTGTCTGCTGTTGGTGGCACAGGGCAGAGATCCATACAATCCACTCAGGCCTCAGACCAGGAGTTTCAAGATAAAAGCTGATTTTCTCACAGCTCTGAAGACCAGTGGGAGATAAAGGAGCTAGTGTGGGTAGGAACTAGTGAGGGCCCAAGTTCTGGTATGCAGGAAGCTGTCTGCTTGCTGTGTCCTCAGGCTAGGCAGAGATGGAGACACACAGAGACAAAGTCAGAAATACAGAGATAGAAACACACACATTAAGAGCACTAATCCTACCATTAGAGCCCCACCCTCATAGCCTCATCTCGTGATGATTCTTTCAGACAAGCCCTATCTCCAAACACCTTGAGGATTAGGGCTTCCCTGCTTGAACCGGGAGACAGGTTAAGCTATAACGGGATCCCTTGCTTGACTCCCATGGACTAATATGATGTGAGAATCTTCCATTGTGTCTCTGCCTCATTTTTTTTTATTTGTTTCCTTTGGTTATTTGATTAGTTGTTTGGCTGGCTGGTTAGCTGGTTGGTTAGTTGTCTGGCTGTTTGGTTAGTTGACTGGTTGGTTGATTGGTTGGTTGTCTGGCTGGCTGGTTGATTGGTGGGTGGGTGGGTGGGTTGGTTCGTTGTTGGAAGGGTTGCTAGTTGATTGGTGGGTTCGCTTTACTGATTGGTTGGTAGGCTGGCTGGTTGTTTGGTTTTACTGGTTAGTTGGTTGGTGTTCTGACACAGGATCTTGCTCTGTAGACCAGACTGACCTGGAACTTATGATCATCTTCCTATCCCATCCTTCTAAGTGCTGAGATTGGAATCATGAGCAACCCTGTCCAGTGCCTACTCACTGTGAACACTCCATAGTACCCTATCTTAGAAATGTGTAATGATGTGTTTAGCTTTTCCCCTCTTAATGGATATCCACCTTCTTTCCTATTGTTTCCAGTTAGTGTAATGATCTTTAACAATCCATGAACATATGAGCCTTTCCTTAGAACAGACAACCTAGGAACAACTGGCTTGTTTTACAGACAGATGCTGGTGCCTGGGGAGCAGGAGTGTCTCAGTGGGCAGAATTCTCAAGGTCATCTCCAAGAGCACGAGGCTGGCAGCACAAGGCCCTTATTTCCATCCCTGACAGGCTGGCTCGCACACCCCTCTCTTCTGTACACTGTTGAAAACACTGGCCTGAAAATTAAGCACACATCTTCGTTGAAACCCCAGAACTGTGCACAGACAGTTTTTAACAGGCATTAGAGCTGCCAGCTTCCACAAAGGCCACTCCACTCCACCTGTTTACAGCAAGCCAGGTCACCTAATCACTGGGTCTCATCACCTTTCAGCTTTGGTCCCCAGAAAGCCCTCAGTGAGTTTGAAGCTGGAAGCCTCCAGCTCTAGTCAACAGGACTGCCTAGACAGACAAACACAGACTACATTTTTACAAGCTCATTCTGTTTTTTTCCTGAGCCCAAGGTACTGGGGAATTTTCAAGAACACCTCCCCACACCCCATGCTCTTTCTTCCTTCCCCATGCAACCACTGGGGCACAGGAGAAACTGAATTTCAAAAGAATATTATTCCAATGAAATATAAAACTGTGCCACCAGAAACCAAGGGCCTGTGTTGTTTTGGTTTTTAACAACATGTGCCCCACTTTAAGTGATCAAGGGGAGAGGGAGTTGTCGGGTTCGTGCAATACTCAGAATACACAGCTCAAAAGGACTCACATTTGAGTTGACAATGGAAAAACTTCAACCTCTGGGGACAGATGCCCCCCCCCCCACAGTTCCCACCCCCTGCTGAATTTCTTTCTAGCCATTTGGTCTCCCCAGGAGCCTGAGGAGAAGGCTAGTCGAGACTCATTTTCATCCCTATTCCTGCAACACAGAGCAATGCAACTTTCCAGAGTCACACTGAAGCCTTATATTGGATGTCTCCTTTGTCCCCCTAGCTGTCCTGATCTGGGTCCTCTATGTCCCCTAAGCCCCAAGACTACAAGACATTTATTTTTCTTCCTTTCATTTGTTAAGTATAATTTCAAAATGCCCAAGGAACAAGAAAGGGATCCAGGAGCTGTGAACTATGTGTTCAGACTGTGGAGGAGCCCAGTGTCCACCAGGAAACTGGGATGGGGAATGGAAACGGAGTCAGTTCAATGCTCTGGCAATTCCACCCTTGTCTTTCAGCATGAGCAACTAAAGAACCATTTGAGTCTGAACTTTAAGCATGGCTCCCATGATCTCAAACCCCCTCTGGGGTTCAGTTTGCCTGCTTGCACAATGAGGCTGAGATCATGCCACGGAAAGGAGACCTCTAGAAACTCTCTTTCCCAAACCCCAATACAGAGAGGATGTGGAGACTGGTTCTGACTGAGCTTGAGCCAGGGTTTGTTGGTTTAGCAGTCTATCTCTCAGTTCTTGGCCCCCTTGGTGACCCCAGGCCAAGACTGACTGCAGAATGATGAGAAGCAGCCATTCTACTCCTGTGAGTAACCATAATAATCCTTGAGCCCAGAAGACACCATGGAGAGCAAGGAAGATGTGGTCCTTACTATGCTAGGAAGGAAAAGAGGCCACAAGCCTCATACACATCTCATTTAACTCTTACTACATCCTGAGGTGAGAATTTAAGCCATGCCCAGTTCAAAAGTCAGGACTCTGAGGCACAGGAGGAAAATGCTATATCCAGGTCTTCCAGGAGGAAAACAGTAGAATAATGATTAGAGTATGTGTCCCTTGGCATCCCCAACTTCTCCATCCCCTCTTTCACAGAATTTCAAATCATAATGGCATCTTCAAATCTTAATGGCATCTCTTTTTAAGTATCTCTTTCTTTCTTGACTCTGAACTCTGAGAAAATATCTAATGGTCCTCTGTAACCCTCATACTACTCTCAGTGTTGCTGGATAGAAGAAGGATGGATGAATGGACTTATGGTAAGACAGACAGATGGACAGAGGCATATAGGTAGATGGGCAAATGGAAGGCTGGATGGATAGGTAGACAGGTGAGTGGAGAGATAGGTAGGAGGATGCATGGATGGGTAAGTGGGTGAATGAATGGATGGATATATGAAAGAACAGACAGATAGATGGACAAATGGATGGGTAGATAATCAATCCTATGGGCAGTAAGGAGGCACTAAAGACTTGAAAGAAAGAGACTGACACAGTCACAAACTAGGCCCAACCTTCAAGAAGCTCCCAACCCAGTCAGAAAGGGACTTCATGGTCTCACAAAACATCTCTAGTCCTGAAATGTCATTTGTACAGACAGAGATTGTGACAGAAGCCGGATAAGAAGGATGGCCCCATCTTCTAGGTGGGAAGATGTTGGGAGACAGAGGAGCTATGGCTGAAGCTGGCACTGAAGCATAGCAGGAATCAGATGAACACGGAGGAGGGAAACAAAGGCTGACTGTAAAGACCATGGTTTTCCTGGAATATCCCTCCAAGAGGAGAGCAGCCTCCATGCTTCTGCTCTGCAGAATGAACATGGAGGAGGGAAACAAAGGCTAACTATAAAGACCATGGTCTTCCTGGCATATCCCTCCAAGGGGAGAGCAGCCTCCATGCTTCTGCTCTGCAGGTTCCTGACACCCCACTTTCCTCCTTTTCATAAAGAGTTGGTTCAGTGACACCCCCTCACCTTAGAGCATACTGACACTACCTGCAGATACCCACATACTGTGGGGACTCTACAGTCTCTTCAACAAGAGGTGGCCAGGAACCCAGACATCCCCATAATGATTTAGCCATGCTGGAGCCCCAAGAGGCAAGGTCATGGCCAGGGCCAAAGCCACTGCTATGAGGTTTCCCGTCCACTCCTTGCTTCCATTCCCCTTCAGGGCAGGCATGGAAAGTGGCAAGAAGGGCACAGACTCTGTTGTAAGTGGCCAAACCACTTCCTAGCTGGGTAACTCTGGGTGAATCACTTAACCTCTCTGAGTTTCAGCTTCACAAATGGAAAGTGGGGTTGTCCCTCGCTGAGACATTTCAGGGTAAAAGATGGTGAACAGAAAGTATTCAGTTGACACAGAGTCTGACAGCCATGAACAGGAGCCACTGCTATGACAGGCTAGCCATTACCATGTTATATCGGGGAATAAAACTAAATCCTCCTGGCTTCTTGCTAGAGCAGTTTAGATGCTCTCCAAGTCTCCAGCTGGGAGAGGAGGAGGAGGACATGTGGCCTCTCCACCCACTGACATCTCTAGGTGACCCATATCTACTGGGACTAACCACTAGCCTGGGTGTGGGGTGGGTAGGGCAGGCTCTGAGACTCTCTGACGCATTCTTGGGCTCCCCGGGGGTAAAAATAGCTTTGCTTTGTTCTCCTGAGCACACACCCACTGGACTGGCAGCATGCCCACTGGACAGGCAAGCGGTGGGCTATTTCAGGCTGCAAAAACAAGCCTCTGCCAAGCCCCGACCTCAGGCCCCTAGAGAGTGGTATTAATAACCCACTATCTCATTCTCCCAGGCTGCAAAGAAAAGAAAGAAAGCAGAGCTCTGAGGCTGTCCAGCCCTTGTGTCCCCTACAATCCCAGCTGACAATGCCCATGACGGGACACTCTAATGTCATAGTCCTGCAAGTAAAACAAAACACACAAAGCCCATGGTCGTCATAGTAACAATAACAGCCGCAAATTGCTCTGAGATGCTTTCACTGGCTTCCTGCTGCCCCTGCTCCTACCTCAGGGGCTCGTCACTCCTTGCTGACACACACTCCTCATGCCTTATGTTATGCTGGAGCTTCTTCTCTATCTGTTCTTACTCTGGTGCATCAGCTCCTAAGGCTTCCCACCTCTTCTCTACCCACCTAACTCCTCCCACCACATATCTCTCCTCCAGCAAGTTTCCCTCCATCTCCCCTTACCCAAAGTGGAGTGACTCTTTCCTATCCAACCTTCTGTCATACCCAGTGTCCATGAACATGGGACACCTCAGCACAGGTGACCTTGCAAGACAGAGATGTCGTTGTCTATGCTGTGTCATCTCAGTTTGATGGTTAGATGTTTCCTGAGACAATGGTTGCTCTCAGCCTCCAGTGTGTCCATTCATAGGGCGTCTCTGCTCTGTGCACATCCCCCAGTCATAGGATCAAGCGTCTATCTGTCTACTCATGAGATATGCACACGTGCATCCTGTATATTATGTTACTGTACAAGTTCTCTACAGTGAAGAGCTACACAAGTTGGTCAGACACTGTTGCATTTGCTTTCTTTGGGAAGACTTGAACAAATGTTGTTTCACTCCAGATGGGGCATCGGGGACAGACTAAGTCCACTCAAGTCCAACCAGATAGACCCATGAGTTTTCTAGACTTACTTATAAAGAGGATACTTAGAGCAAGGTAGGTGACCCCAAAGCATTACTGCAAGCCTCACTCTCTCATGGATGATGACCTCGTGGAAGCTGCAACATGGTGCCCCCCCCCATTTCAGTCAGTCTTCCATTCCCAATATACTCCAGCATCTCCCAAGATGATGTGAAACTGGCAGGCACAAGGCAGAAGGGAGTCATGGCTAGAATCCCAAGTGAAAGTTCCGTGACCCTCTCCTTTTCCTTCTTTCTATGTGGAGTGTTGACAGCCCCATTATCATTGTCATAGACCTAGATATCACTGCACTGCCCTTTTTATTTTGTTGCCATGGCTACTAAGTCATGGTGATCTCCACCCCCAAGGGGTCAATGGGATGATCATATTATGCCCATAGGAAAGATTCAGATAAAAACAGATGCGGTCACAGGAGAGAAAAGCAGGTGGAAATTTTACAACAGCCAATAAACAGTATAGAAGAAAAGGTGCCAGGGTCATAGGTATCATCCCAGGAGAGGCGACACCTGCACTTGTTCTTAAAGGTCTTAATGACAGAGTGGAGGTTAACAGGTGACAATAGGAAACATTCTTCGAGTTTGAAGACAGCCCTGGAAGGCCTGGCTAACACCCCACCCCCTCCTCATCTCCTTCAGGTCCGGGCCAGTCAGGTGCCTGCAAGGAAAGCTGGCACCCAGGCAGGGTCACAGACAAAGGGCTTTAGAGAAGCCTGCCACTCTTAGCAGAGGACTGAATTCCTCTGGATTCGGGCACCCACACGGGGCAATGCACAAGTGCCACGCACAGAAATAAATACAATGTACTTATCTCTTTAAAGTACCTGCTTTCCTAGAGACAGCCATACATAGAGGGGTGGGGTGACACAGGACAGGGGAGGGATCTGGCTAGTTTCAGCGGAGATTCTGGCTCTAAAAGAGTGAAAGAGAATTTATCACAGTGCAGGAGAGCAGGAGAGAGGTCCCTGGCCAGAGCAGGGGCTTTTTGTCCTAGGACAGACAGCCCAGCACTGACCCATCGGTACCTCTAACATGAGCTTCTTCTAGCCTCCCCAAGAATTCCTCACATTGAACATCCCAGTGACAGCAAGGAACCCAGGCCTGTGAGCAGGGTAGGAAGGGTAAAGATGATTCGAGAGAGCTAGACCAGGCTGTCAAGGCTTGTCCAGTTAGCTATGTGTCCCTGGCTTCTATGTTCCTTGACTAACCACTGTCCCCAAACCTACCCTGGTCCTTCATGTCTCTGTGCCTTCGCATCTTCTGCTCGCTCTCTTTGGATCTCCTTTGCTCAGCCTCCCAGCCATCAGAACTTCATGCATCTGTAAACCATACATGGAGTCTCCTTTTTCCTCACCTGCCCACAAAGCACAAACTCTCATTGGCACCTGCACGACCTCACTTTCTCTATGCCTTCTTTCCCTCAAGTCGAGACTGGGGGATACAGCTGATTTATCTTTAAAAGCCTGAAGTGTGGCCTCCATAAGTCACAGTCTCAGAACCTGTCAGCACTATAAAGGGGTAAGTGCAAGCTCACACATTCCCCAGCCAGTGTCATGGTTGCAAACACCTGAGATCATTGATCAAGACAGAAGACTTTTAATTACTTACAGAATCAGCAGGAGCCAAGTCACCAGCATTTACAGGACCGCATGAAGAGGACCAGATAAGAACTGCACACACAGCACCCCACATTGCTGGAGAACCATGCTGAGCATCAGGAATCCAAATATTTCCTAATGGGAAATTGGCCTGCCTGAAACTGTCACCAGAGGATGCTAGTAATGTACCATGTAGAACATAGGGCAGAAAGTGTCTTCACTCACAAGAGAGGCCCATAGGGACCTGTCCTCCTGACAAAACTTGGTAGGAGACACCTTGGGTGTGGCTCTGCCCTCCTGAAACCCAGATCAACAGTGAGAATGAAGGGTGCCCCAGGCGAGTGCCTCCACGATTCTGCCTTCCTGAGGGTGCTGCCACCCATACCAGCGCTGTTGTCCCTGACAAGAGAAGGAGCCATTAACATGAGGTGGTCAGGGAGGTGTGCTGTGTTCACCCCTGTGAGTAACCTGAGCAAGCAACAGCAGGTGCTGAGCACGGGAGCAACACAGGGGTAAGGAAGAAAAACAGACGTGGAGAAGGAGGTTGAGAGGAGACCAGGAGGGCGTGCCCTGCTCAGAGGCAGCCGACCGAATTCCAGCTGGGAAGTCAGAGGGCATCCTTACCTCCCCCCAGCTGCATTGACCACTTAGGCAGATGTCACTTTCTGACTCTGACTCTGGTCCCCATCCCAAGCCAAAAAAAAGGGATGAGATGACATCCATGTGCCCGAACATGGTCCAAGGCTCCCATGGTACTGAGTTGGGATTAATCATTGTCCACCAAAAGCCGAGATGAATGTGTCACTATGGATTCTTTCCAAATGTAAAACAAGTACCAGGGTCACATTGGAACTCTGGTCTCTGTATGGGGTAGAGATCGGGGAGGCTCTCTATGAAGCACCATACAAAGATACAAACACACACAACAAGCAAACAAAAACAAACAAAAAACAGTGGCAGAAACCAAAGCAGCCTGTTCAATGTCTTAGCAGGGGAGATCAATGCCAGACACCAAGCCTGGACTTCTCATGTACAGTCCCACCTAATCTTCCCCAGGGATGGAGACATCCGTAAGTACCTTCTCTGCTTAACAAACTGAAAGCTGCAGTTCATGAAGGCAAAACAACTTTGTCTCAAGTTTTAAACCAAGTGTCAAGCCAAGTCTAAGCCCAAAGGCCAATTTTTACAACACATGAATCTACTGCAAGAAGCCTTGGGAATCATCAACCATCCCATTCAACAGCCAGGCAACATACCAGAGGACAAGGGCTGGGAGAACAGTGGGTAAAGTATTTGCCACACAATCATGGGGACCTGAGTTCAGATCCCCAACACCCAAGTAAAAGCCAGGTGTGCCTGTAATCCCAATTTGGGCTGGCAGAAGCAAAAGGGTCTCTCGGGTTTGCTGCCCAGCTAACTTAACCAGTTAATATAAGCTCCAGATTAATGAAGAACCAGATATCAAAAATGAGGTGGAGAGTGATAAAGACATCTCAGTGTTGACACATGGCCTCCACACGCATGTACACATTACACATTATACACAGACCCCATGAAGATACATGTAATACATGATAGAGAAAAAATAAACACAAAATACCATGAAAACATGGAAGAAAATTAAGAAGTTGGGTTGGGAGTAGGGCATGGGTGGCAAACATCTGTCCCAGACAGGTGCTATATGGCTAGGCATGTTATTTCCAATTTGATCAAGGAAGTCCAAGAATTCCAAGAGCAATACAAGCAGCACTGTCCACCAGGGGTCGCCGGGAAGTCACTAACTGGAAGTCACTATCTTGTCCAATGCCATCCTTTCCTCAGGTAGGGTCTCTAGATAAGCAGTTCCCAGGAGTACAACTAATGACCTACATGGTGCCATAAAAAACACACATGGCAACTTATTAATACCTTTAATTTAATAATACCTCTTCTAAAACATTTGTTTTCTACTTGTTTTACTGGAACAAATAAGAGATTTGCTTTCTTCCCAAGACAGAAATATATTTTCCCTTGGTTAAAAAAGGAGGGATTTACCCCAGCAGTGGTGGCACACACCATTAACCACTTGGAAGGCAGAGGCAGGCGGATGTCCATCAGTTCAAGGCTAGCCTAGTCTACAGAGTGAGCTCCAGGACAGCCAAGGTTACACAGAGAAACCCTGTCTCGAGAAAGAAAGAAAGAAAGAAAGAAAGAAAGAAAGAAAGAAAGAA
>NW_026596101.1:1992904-2047904 GCF_907164565.1 Psammomys obesus | reverse complement strand
GTTTTTTTGATGCCAAAAAGGATAAACACACAGAAAATGCTTCTTTGTACTCAATAGATCAGAGGAACTTAGCCTCCCCCTCATCCCCCAATCTTTAAAGCAAATTATTTTCTAGTTCTAACCCTGTCATAGATTTTTCATTTTTGTTCATGGATAAGTACATTAAAATAAATTTGACAGTGAAAGTATAAAATCTAATGTGACGCTCCATGGCTTCCATTTCAAATGGCCACTCCAACTGTGGAGAAGTTCATTGGGGTGTATAGTCTTTGGGTCTTATTAATTTCAGCATATGATTTGTTATTTACAACATCTTTTGTAATAAAGTTTTTTCCAATTTTTTATAAAAGCAAATGTTACTGCATTATCTTCTTGATTAGGTCAAGCCTAGTTCCAAGAATACCTTTGGGAAATCTGGCAAAGATGGAGGGCAGATGAAGAAGGAATTCCCTACAGGAATTTAAATGTGCTTTTCAGCCAGAATATTGACTTAGGTTGCTGCTGCTGTTACACAGTGTCCCAGACTGCATAATTTATATGGAAAGAAGTTTAGTCGGGTCGTGGTTACACACGATCAGGCAGCTGCATCTGGCAAGGCCCTGGTGCTGTTTCATAAAGTAAAGGAAGTGGGGAGGAAGGAGAAGGCATTCCTGTTGGAAGAGAGATGAACGTTCATCACGTCTAATCTTTAGGGCTTCCATGACCCACATGCTACATCACTGTTGCACGGAGGAATGACAGTTCTACCTTGTGATGGAAGCACATTCAGACCGCAGCATTATTGGAGGAGGGGTATAAGCATTACCAAATCTAAACACTAACAAATATTTAGGACTCATGCAGTGCACCTATGAATAGAGGTGATCCGTGATTTCTCATCCTAGGCAACTCTGAGACATGGAATAGATGGGCAGGTGGTCACAGCCTCCTGTTTCAAGTGTTCAGCTCAGACAGACCTACTCTCTTGGTCTGGGCTCCCCAGCAGCAGGTGCTTGAAGAAAACACGGCTGTGAGAAGTTCAGGAGATGAGTAGAAGCAGTGGGAATACAAGGCAGAGGGAAAGCAAGACAGGGTAGTTCACCATCGCACCATGGTGCTGCCTTGCAGAGGAATGGGAGGGCTTTGTGCCCAGACCCTGAAGTCATTAGATTCAAACTCCTAGAAGTCATATCTTCTTGTGACTGTGGACAAAAGTTCAAGGATTGTCCTGGAGGAAAGCAGCAAGTGTAAGCATCCTCGGTCAATAATCTCTTTTAGGAAGCGCCACCAACTTAGAACCAAGTCTTCGTACACACGGTCATTTGGGAGAGCTCTCTCATTCAAATCAGGAAAACTAAATACATTAGTACCAAATTCCAGAAGTAGGTTGAGGTCCACTGGCATTGTTGAAAATTCTGGCCAGGCCTAGGCAAAACTTCATGTAATGATGGTATTTTATAAACATCAAGCCAATGGCTCAGACATGAATTTTTTTAAACATTTTCTATAATTGAACCATCATGTTTTATAAGGACAAAATGTTTGCATGTCCAGCAAGAACACCACAATTCGTAACTTACGATAGTCTTGATTCTGAGCCAAGTCATCAGGAGCTATTTGTTGGTGCTATGCGGTGTGACAGCATGCCAAGTGCAAAGCGTGTGTGTTGTGTGATCAAAACCACGGCTATAGTAGAGTCTCATGATGCAACACGGGCAAGTATCACCAGAAACAACTGGAATTCATTACCAATTTGATTCTGAATTAAGTCTTGTCATTGAACATCTGGAAACTTCTCACTGTTGCCAAATTTTTGACAACCCCCACATTCAGTTCTATTACCCATACGGAGCCATGACGCACAGCATAAATGGCTGAGTTTTAAATCATCTGCATATTGCTTATCGCACCTGTCTCAGTGTACAAACATGCAAAGAGCGCCCTACTAGATTGTTTAGGGGGAAAAGTGACAAAGGAAATAGGCTATGTGTCTTTAACACTGGTGCAAAGTTTTTGGAATAATTACAATCAACAAATTGTTGAACCTGTAGATGTGGAACTGACAGGCAACAGAGGGATGAGTGTGTGTGTGAGTGTGGGTTTGTGCACAAGCTTATCATCCTTGGAAGTCAGGAGAATGGATCTCCTAAAGCTGAAATTATAGGCAGTTGTGAGCTGCCTGATATAGGTGCTGGGAGCTGCATTGTAGTTCTCTGCAAGAGCCATGTATGCTCTTAACGACTGAGCCATCTCTCCAGCCACAGAAGCTACATACTTGAACACCTGGATATTGAATATTCCAAAATTAGAGTGACTGTGGCCTCTGTCAGCTCCAGCCAAGTTAAGAGTTCAGTTGGCAATAAAGACACCCAACTATCCAAGATCAATGACCTAGGGTTCCCACGTGTGCCCTCTTCAGAAGCAGGGTTCTGCCCATGCTGTTCTTCACTCTAATGCTAGGGACAAACAAGACACTTACAGTCTTTTCTGTTTGTTTGTTCTGAGGTGTTTTTTTGTTTTTGTTTTTTTTATCCAAGGTGTTGATCTTGAACCCAGCATTGCTCAGACAGAATCGGAAGCGGCCCAGTCTTTCCCCCTCCTTGTTATTCTTTAGGTTTTGACAGTGCTTCACATAATCAGCAGGCGTGGGCTCTGGGGCTCTGGGGCTCTGGGGGCACAGCGGCTTCTTCAATACAGCAGGCATAAACACTACCGATGAGCACAATTTTCCCACACTGGTGATAAATAGACCTTGAAATTTGATACTTTTCTTCAGTGAAGCCATCTTTTCAGCCTTCAGCTGTAAAATGAGATCCTGCAATATTCCGAGTTTATAATTCCCCCACACACATACACACACACAATTGAAGTTTTGGCAATACCCAGGTTCACAGACTTCACAAATCTCCCCAGAATCATCAGGTTCTTATTATTTTTCTGATAAAAATACTATTTCGGACTGTTTCCATGACCTAGGTGGATCCTTCATTCTATCCATCAGTTTTATCAGTTTCATATACAAAAACAACTAAACTTTATTAAAGGGTGGAAGGCCTAATGGGGGACAGAAGGGAGAGAGGAAAGGAGGGAAGGAACTGCAGTCTTCTAAAGGTTTCCGCAACTCAAATAAATCCAAGTTGTTTGATGGAACAACACAATTTCACAAAAATGAAATACCGGAAGCACATGCGGAGCCTCAGCATTTGCTGATGAATTTCGTTTAATCCCTGTGACTTACATAATTACAGGCAAGGCTGACTCTCATGGCTTGTCCTCTGGCCACTTACACGTGTACACACACACACACACACACACACACACAGGAAGTTAATAAATGAATAAATGTAATAAAAGAAAAATACCAGTCTACCTAATAGAAGACAAGTAAAAATTTCAGTTATCTGTACTTTGTTGTATTTTTAAACTATGAAAGCACATATAACATCTACAGGACCCAGGGACCAATCAGAAAGAGCTCCCAATGGCCAAAGTAGAACAACCCAAGAAATAAAACAAGTAATAATAATCATGGATGATAACCCAGAGAATAAAATAAATAACCACAAGCCCATCTAGGCATAAAAAAGATTGAATAAATAAGAATAACTGGGGAAGATGTGGCACTGCCTCTCTGTAGAAGAACTCCAAGTCATAAATGGGGTGACAGAATGAGGAAAACTGGGAACTGCTCCAACAGAGCTTCACAGACAACTGCTATGGGAACCACCAAAAACGACTAAACTCAGAGGTGGAGAGTGGAAGGGAGAAACACTAGTTCATATTTTCAACAAATTCCCTCCCCTGTTACTTATTGTTTACAAAAGAGGAAACAGAAGCTTGACAGTGGGTAAGCAGGTAGACAGGGTCTTCACACGTGGTCTTCACACGTGGTCAAGGCCAACCTCACCAGTAGCAGACAGCACCATCATGCGTATCACCTGTATAACACTCTCTCCCCTCAGTCCACTAAATCATGAGAAGACAATAGGAGAGCACAAACAGAGGAACATCTCCAAATGCAGAAGAGTGAAATCACACCTATCTCATCCCGTTCAACTATCAACATAAAGTGAGTCCATAGCCAAAATTATGACCTAACACTCTGAAATGACTATACAAAAACAGAAGAAACACACTGAGACTTCAGTAGTGACAATGGTATTCTGGATAAGACTCTAAAAAGCACATTCAACACAGGCAAAAAGAGACAAATGAGAGCTCCCAAAGCCAATGAGCTCCTCTACAACAAAAGCCATTAACAGAGAACACTGATATCCACACTATAGCAGAAAGTAAAAAATTAAAAACTCAATGACAACATTCCGTTTTTTTATGGGCTAATAGTCTCACTAGATTGCTCAAAAACAGAAATACATCTTTAGTTGGGGTTTCTATTGCTGTGATAAAACACCATGACCAAAAGTAATTTGGGGAAAAAGAGTTCATTTCAGCGCTCAGTTCTCCATCATCATGGGCAGTCAGGGCAGGAACTGAAGCAGAAACCACAGAGTATCACTGCTTACTGGCTTGCTCCTCATGGCCTTCTCAGCCATGTTTCTTATCCCATCTAGGAATATCTTGCCAGGTGTGGGCCGGGCCCACCCACATCAATCCTTAATCAAGAAAATTACCTACAGACCTGTCTTGAGGCCAATCTGATGGAGGCATTTTCTCATATAAAGATTCCCTCTTCCTAGATATGTCCAGATTAGTGTCAAGTCAACTAAAACCAACCAGCACAAGTACGAATGATCGATAATTATAGGAGAAAATGTTTACCTGAGAACTGCAACTAAACCTTGGGATAGACTCTCACCCTGATCAGGCAGGCATTTTAGAAAAGGGAAGAAGGCAAATGTGAGTGAGGGGTAGGAAAGTCTAATAAGTGGTGGGAGGCCTAGTAGCATAACCTTTGTGAAGCACAGCCCAAAGAGTCCTTGAATAGGAAGATATAGGATTGCTACATGACCCACTGTGCCAGCTCTGAATATACATCCATAGGAAATGCTACCAGAGTCTCAAAGCGATGTATTCCTGAATATTACAGCAATATGTGTAATAGCCAAGACGGAAGATCAGCTGACCATCAGTAGGTGGGGGAGACAAAGAAAATGTGGAAGTTACTCCATGAAATAGTATTCAGCCATAAAAGGAATGATGTCCTATTATCTATAGCAAAAATACACTGACTAGAAGAGTTTAGATCTTTCAAACATGAAGAAATGATAAAGAGATGAGAATCTAATGTGTGTTGATTTGATCAGCACACATTAGATATAGATATGAAAGTGTCATAATGTTCCTTATAAATGTATAAAATAAAAAATTTTTAAAAATGTCTACATGAGAGTTAGGCATTGAAAAAACCCTATAAATGATAAATTGCACAAATTTAACAGACAAATATTAATATGATATGTGTTAATCAACTTTTAGTCATGGTGACAAATCACTTGATAGAGACAACTTTAAAAGGGGAAAAGGTTAACTTTTGCTCAATGATTCAGCCCATGGATGGCCTGTTGCTCTGGGGAGGGAAGTGCAGAAGAGTAAAATGGTCACCACTTGACAACCAGGATATGGGAGAGATGGAGACAAAATCACATACAAAGAAATAGAGAAACAGAGAGCAAGAAAGATGTGGGAAGGAGGGAGACAGATAGGCCAGGGTTCCTTCCCAAGGGCACACTCCTAATGACTCACCTTTCTCTCAATAGACTCCACCTCCTAAAGGTTCTACCACTAGAAGACAGCACTAGAGATTGGGAACCAAAGCTTTAACAAACTAAAGCCTCTGGAGAATATTCCAGATCCAAACTAAAGCAAAGTCACAGTATATATAACTTATGCACAAATGTGAGTGGATTTGGGTTGTGACAAGGTCGTTGACATGACAACGCTCATGACAATGACAAACAAGGTAACAGCATCAGTGTGAGGCGGGCTCCCATATCTGCTGCAGGTGTGCCTGGTCTGTCCTCCAGCTACACTGAATCAACATTCCAAAGACAGGCTCCGAATTAGATTTAATCTGAGCTTCTGAAGCAGTCTCTGAGTAGAATGGCTCCTTTTCTGTAAAGAACTGACAAAACCGAAAATTGCGTGTTTTACATAAGTGCCAGGAAAGGGAGAATGACACATTTTGAATAAGCCATCAGCTGCATTTGTGAATAATGCCTTAAATAAGTCATTCCTAGCTCCACACCCACGGGCCGCCTCGAGTCTGTAGGAGCAGGGAAAATTAAGTGGCTTCTACCCCCAGTGGTTCAGCTAGCCGGAACTGAAAGGAAGTTTTGTTGTAGGCTTGGACTGTCCCACCCCTGTTCTCCAGAGGCTTGCTGTCTGCACAAGGACACACTGAAACAAACTCCATGATGATCCTGGTTTTATGAGGGATGAGGCTCGGAGAGGCAGCCTGCAAACAAAAGTGTTTAACAGAGTGTTAGCACACAGTGAATATGTGGCATAGCAGAGTGACAGTTAAATTATCTGTCGCCGTTTAGCACAGCATCACAGCTAGTGAAGGGAAGACAGCGAGGCTGCTGTGAAAATGACATGGCGGGTCATCGGCTGTGCTGACATCACAGAGGTGACTCCTCAGGACACTACAGGGGCTATCCACCGCCCTCATCCACTTGTCCCTTCACTCACATGACAACTATTGTGTAAGCACCGACTCCATCTCTATCTCCAATGGCACTTTATTATTTGTGTATTCCGGGAGGTAGGCTGATGGCCAGCAAGCCTCAGCAATCCCCACAGCCACACCCAGGATCCAAACTCAGGTCCTCACGCATACACAGCAAGCTCTCTGACCCACTAAGTCACGTCTCCAGCCCTAATACATATATAGACCCTAACTAAAGGAAGTAAGGTAGAAAATTATAGGGCAGGACACCTGATATCTTCCTCTGGCCTCTGCTCAAAACCACCTGAACATTCTAGCTTGCATTTACCACATGCACAAAGGAAGGAGGGAAGAAAGGAAGGAGGGAGGGAGGGAGGGAAGGAGGGAGGGAGGGAAAGAAGGAAGGAAGGAAGGAAGGAAGGAAGGAAGGAAGGAAGGAAGGAAGGGATAAAACTGAAAATTAACACAGCTACAATAATCATGTACAAACAGTCCCGGAGACAACCAGACTCAACATTCTAGTGTATTTTAAAGATCGCAGACAGCAAAAGCAAGGCAATCAACATCTTTATTTGGCCCACACATGTTTTATCTTTACCAACATTTTATAATTGTGACATTCTGCATAAGCATCATGATTTAGAACTTCCCTTAAAGAGTTTTTGGTGAGGCAGCAGTGCATCCTGTCACTGGATGGGAACCTCTTCCGCATGAGGCGTGTCCCTGCATCCGCTGCAGACCTCACCACTCCCCATTGTGTCCACCTCGTCTGAGAACTGAATCCTGTAATTATTCACGTTAGAATCACCGCACACACCATCCCAGTCCTTTATCTGTGCAAATAATTTGTATACTTCAGACAACCTGATATTAATAATTTTTCACCTGCACATCTCATTAAGTTCTTGTAAATGGTGTACATCTCGCGTAACATTCTAGTTCAAAAAGATGTGTACTGTGACTTATTCCTTATTTTTCTATTGTTTTAAAGATGCATTTTTAATTATGTGCATGAATGGGGAGGGGGGGTATACTCGAGTGCTGTGCCTGCAGAGGCCAAAAGAGGGCATCCGATCCCCTGGAGCCAGAGTTGCAGGTGGTTGTGGACCATCCAGAGTGGGCTCTGAGAACCAACCCTAAGTTCTCTGCAAGAACTTTTAACTGTTATGTAAGATTGCAGTGGCCTCTTTTAGATAATTAGATCTTTTATTTATCTGTGTGAGCCTCAAATGATTGAAAGACTAGCCTTTTAGAGTCCCCAGTGCTGAGGCTCATCCACTGGCCCCTTCTAGTTTCGTGCATGAACTGAACTATGCTCTTGCCCCACACATTTGCTTCACCACCTTGCTGGCTGTCCAAATCCATTCCCAGTTCAGTATCCAGGGGCGAGGCGTTCCTCTGCCCACGGAGACCCAAAGAGGAATCAGCTAGACCTAGAGCTATAAAGAGCTGGCCCTCAGGGCTGTGATTACCCCCTGTCGTACTCACCACAGAACAGAGTACCCACAGGAACCCACCTCTGCTCCTGCCTTGTCACATTCTACCCACCGTGGTCAGATGTCACCTCATGTGGGAATTTAACCTTTCAGGGTATGACTCAGAATACAGGAAAAAAGCCAAAGGGGCTTTGACAAAGTCGAATGTGTTGTCATCACCCAGTGCCTGAGCACAAGTCCTCACTCAGAGCCATGACTCACATCCCAGACAGAATTTTAATGAGGTTGGTTATCTGATAACCTAAATCACAGCAGATAATGAATAATAACAGATGTGGAAAGGACAGGAAGTCATGAGGCAGCTGATAGAGATGCAAAGTAGCAGTTGACAGACATGGGAGAAATGGGGGAGGCGTTGCTGTCTAAAGCAGCTCTAAGATTCAAATGACAGCCAGGTGTGGTAGTGGTGTATGCCCTCAGCCTTTAATCCCAGCACTGGGGAGGCGGAGGCAGGCAGATCTCTGAGTTTGAGGCCAGCCTGGTCCACAGAGCCAGGGCAGCTAGGACAACCCAGAGAAACCCTGTCTCAAACAAACAAACAAAAAGATTCAAATGGCAGAGCAAGCTGGGTAACTCTGAAAGATTCTAGAAGGGACAGGGTGGAATACATGTCAAAAAAAGGTGAAGACCAACTCTTCATCATTAAGCTCAAGAATCCTGGACTGTGGCACCATAATGGCCCAGGAGTGAAGGGGGAAGGGTTGAGAAGTTTCAACCTCAGATACCTCATATAAGGAAGACAGGCATTGGCTCCCTGCCCTCTCCCAACCTGGCACCAGATAGTAGGCTGCCCCTCCATCAACCCTGGTAAAATTTTATCTTTACAAGTAGCAGGCTTCACTCCTTGTTTGACCTTATAATGTTCCCTCCCCACCTCAGACCTCCTAGTCCTTGAGTATGCAGATGAAGGATCTTTCAACACCCCTGTTCTGGCTAATTGTAATGGCCACACGAACCTTGCCCCAGAGACCATGCCCACCTCTCCAAGAGCATAAAGACACCCCACCACCACCCCCCCACCATTCACACACACACCATAAACTGAACCAGCTCTCAAAGCTGTTACCCAGTGTGTTGTACTTTTTGCCCACACACTCATTGCTGACCAGGGGCCCACATTGCACCCACAAAGCCTGAGTAAGTGTCCTTCCCTCTAGCCCAGGATAGCTATCCCAAGGTGGAGAAGTGGACACGGAGCAGCAATGGACCTCAGCTACTCAAGGCTGACAAGACTCCTGCTCCTCAGTCTTGCGCCCACTGTACCTTGATAAGCCAGAGACACCCAGCCCACCCAGCTACACATTGAGGCTCACAATCCTCCCAGCCTCCTCGCTAGCAACCTTTGGGATTAAATGTTTTTAGTGCGAGCAAGCATAGAAACTGTTATTGCTGTGTAACTAAGAAAGGGAGGAGGCCTGCAGAAAAACAAGATAATGCTCTGCCTTGTATCTAATCACCTTGCCTGCTCATGGAATCATCTAGAAAGTTTGCTGGATGATGGCGATTTATGTCAGAGAAGCCTTGTTCGAAAATGGAGCAAAGGAAAACTTGGCTAGAACACGGGCACTAGTAGATTCTTCTCACAAAAGCCTGAAAGTAATGGGTTTTTTGCCAAGAAACTTTTATAATATGATCTATTATTTTATATTTGGGAATATCTGTAGGGAGTTGGTTGATTTTCCTTACCTTGTGTGAATCTGGTGTGTCCTATTGAGGCAGCTTTTATCTGGATCCTGAGGTCAGCCATGAATCTGGCACATTCGTTGGTCAACTGAAACCTCAGTGGGTAAGAGCACTGGGGTCCAAATGCCACAGAGGAGACACACATAGGGCAACTGAGGGCCAAAAATTAAGGTTCAAAGCCAGACCTCTCTCCTTTTAAGATTTTGTATCTGAGGGTGGCCCTGTGTTAGCCAGTTTCTTGGCACAATGACAGAATACCTGAGAGAATCAGCTTCAAAGGTTTTTTTGTGGCTTTTCCTGGGGAGACATGAAGAAATGTCTAGTCATTTCAGATGAAGAGCAAATGGCAAACACAATTCTGCCCAATTGTAGCTCTGAGGACCAGTGGGTTTGGTGGGTGGGGAGATTACTTCGAAGAACACAGATTAGAAGCTACTCACAAGAGCATGGATGACTCAAAAGGCAGTGACCTGGGAAATCCTGCCTAGCATAAATAATCAGGCAGGAAAACTGTCTCCCTATTCCAGCTTTTGTCACTTCTCTTCAGTAAGTTGCTGAGTCTTGTGAGCCTGCCTCTTCCCTCTAGGCAGGAGTGTTTGAATTGAGAGAAAAATCACTATATAACCAAATGAGAATGATTAATTTTAGTTCATGATCACAGCAGTCCATGTTTGTTTGGGCCTGTGGTGCCACCATTTATCATAGTGAAAGAGGCCTGTTTGGCTCACAGAAGCTGGGAAACTTAAAAGAGAGGAAAGGGGGAGAGTTCTCTGAATTTTCTTCATGACCTATCCCCCAATAACTAAGAACTTCTAATAACCTTACCTCTTAAGTCATCATCCCAGTAGAACCACTGGCTGCCACACATGGGCCCTTTAGGAATACTTAGCCAAACCACAGTAGGCTGTGAAATGCCAGGGCTGAGGACTTGGGTATGTCAGTTGACAATGCCCATCCAGAATCACGTGGAAGTTTCCTCTTCTTGATAATGGATCATCTTAATTTGGGGGAGTCCTTTTAAGAGGTATGGTAAAAAGGGTTCAGAAAGGCATAAACTGCTGTTGCTAACTGGATTTACTCTAGAATACAGGGAAGGAGGAAGGGAAGAAAGAAATAGAGAAGAGATGGCCTGAAGTTGGTGAATCTTAAATGTTATCTCATGCTGCATCATAAGGAACCTGGAGAGGGATGGCAAGACTCACACAGGGATGCCCACTGCCCAATCACAGTTGCAAAGCAAGGATGCAACTATTCTCTTTCTCCTTATCCATCTGCACAAGGAAAAGTCAACTATGTTCACAAATTGCCACGCATGAATGGAATTTTGATCCATAGAGAAATTAAAGCTTCATTCCTGCACTGTCTCAGTCTCCTTCCTATGACAAAACACTCTTGACAAATGCAACTTCAGGGAAACAAGGTTTATTCTAGCTCACTGTTTGGAACACACAGTTCATCACAGCGGGAGAATCACAATGGCATGAGTCCGAGAGCTCTAGGAACATTCTACTAGCAGTCAAGAAACAGGGAATGAATGACCCATACTGCTGCTTAAATCCTTTCTCCATTTACACAGTCCAGGATTCCAGTCAAAGAATGATGCCTCCCACGGTGGGTGAGTTTTCCTACCTCAACTAACACAATCAAGACAATCTCTTACAGGTACACTCAAAGGCCTGTCTTCCACATAACTCTAGAGTCTGACATGTTGAGTAACAGTAACCACACATCCAGCAAAAGCAAACTAGAGAAAGAAGGAAGCTGGAGTGCAAAATGGTGGCACTTCAAGGCAGACTTAGAAAGTACACCCAGCTGGCTTGTCTCCAGCTTGGTATCTAGAATGTAGGAGAAAGATGGAGAAAACTTTGGTCTGAGTAAATGTACAAACTCCAAGTTAAAAATAAGCCCTCTTGGGAATGCATAGGAACTAGGGCACATTGCATTGGCAGTCTTAACTCCCTCAGGGAAAGGCACTGGCACTCCAAGTTAATATTGTCTGCATGACAAAAGCAGGGGGCACCATCCTATATCTGGGCATGAGGGCAATTGCAAAGAATGTGATTAAATCTCTAGATGATTCCAACACATAGTGGATGAGCCAACACATACATGACCAAGTCACATGGTTTCCCCAGCCATTCTTCACTCCCCAGTTATCCAACCAATATGGCTCCTCTTCAGTTCAGCAATCACTGACTTCCAGGAAGCTCTCCACACTGGATTCTAGCCTGGTACTTAGATTGACCATATGGTTTGAAGAACATAAATGAGAAAACAATTCTAAATGAATATTACACCATCCAGAAAAAAAAACGAAAATTTAAGAGTGATAGCTATGAAAATCGAAGCTTACCATCCTGATCCCTGGGGAGTGACTGGGTGGCTACTGTAAGGACACTAGATGGAAGCAAGGCTTCTGAAAAAAAGAAAGGTAGGAAGATCTTAGGATAATCAATACATGGTCCACACTGACATTGTTTAGCTAACAGCTGGCTTCCTATTCCACTTCTGCTTTCTCTTCTGTGGAATACATACAATCTGCTCTCCCTGTGCTAAATTCAAAAGTGAAGTTGGACTGTAGACTTGAATAGCCTGCCCAGCCTGCTGGCCTCTAACATGGTAGTTAGAATAGAGGAAAGAGTTGGAGGGAATTCTGGGCTTTTGTTCCCAGTGTCTCCCATGGTTCAAGGATAGATATAAAGATGGTTTGGAATGACACCCAAAAGAGGTTGGGACCTATAAAGAATATGATGGAGGAGGATAACAATAAAAGTTATCTAAATGTGTATTATGACACTCACTACTAAAGCATGTCTTATAAGACTGGCAAGATGGCTCAACAGATTAAGGTGCATGCTGCTAAGTCTATCCACCTGAGTTTGATCCCTAGGACCTACATGGATCTGACTCTGACAGGTTGTCCTCTGACTTCCACATTCACACACACACACATACACACACACACAAAACATGTCTTGTGCATCCCCTCCCTTGAGCCTTCCAACAGACCAAAGATGGAAGCACCATGATTATTACCCCCACTTCGCAGATGAGAAAACTGACAAATGTACTCAAGTCATGCTGTTAATAGGTTTCACACCAAAAATCTAGATCCAGAAGTCTGACTCCAGATTCCTCAAAAATCATTACGACAAAGAATAATATCATAGTCATGGTCACACTGTAATTATGCAATCCCTCCAATAATGGACTATAATCTGAAATTGTAAGCCAAAACAAACAAAAAAAAAAAAAACTTTCTTTCCCAAGTTGCTTTCTGTTAGACCACTTGGTTACAGCATGAGAAATGAAACTAGATCAGGTCATTAATATTATCACCCAGTACATTCAGTTCTTCCCTCGGCCCATTGACAAAGCATTTTATTTCCATCTCACTGATGAGATAACTGAGGCTCAATGAATCACTAAGTCTAAAGGGCAAAACCAAAAACATATGACCTTCTCAACAAATGTACTTCAGAAGAGGCGCAACGAGCTCACAAAAGATTTTAGAACAGTTACTTGTCAACCTCGCAATTCAGCTCGGCAAGGCAATTTTGAGTTGGGGTGTGTCATGAAGAAATCCAACCACAGAAATTCGGGTGATGCTTATTTTTCAAACTGATTTATTTTCTTTGTCTATGTAGTTCTCACAAGTGCTGAGTTAACAGGTGTAAACCATCATAGCCAACTTTCAGCATGATATTTTGTTGTGACAAGAAACACCAAGCTGCAGAATCTCAAAATTTACAATCTCAAAATTATAAATCACAATATACAAGTGATGAGCGAAAAGAAAGGAAGGATTTGAGTTAGGGATGGAGCTCATGGTAAGGTTCTTGCCTAACATACGCTGGATTTGATCTCCAGTGATGGGGGCGGGGCATTCCTACATCCTGAATCTTCTACACACAAGGAGATCGTGGGCTCTGTACTAGAATCACTGCCAAAAAAAAAAAAAAAAAATCTTCCCACAGACACTACTGCTGCCCTCCCCATATCCTCTAATTGAGCCTCTGAATCAAAAGTATGTTTGAATTAATTGGACAATTATAGCAACACTTAGCTACAAGGGAGGCTGGGAAGTGAGTGGCTGACTTCGAATGACAACTCATCCTGATTGGTCTCAATCCTAGAAGGCCCCTCAGTTCCAAGCACACCATGGCAACCATCTGATAAGTGTGAGATGGGCTCAGGCTCTTGAGAGAAGGGATGATGCATCAAACCAAGGAAGGCAGTTCAGATTGCAGGTGGCCTTGACAGAATGCCATGTCCACCATAGTCTCCAAAATAAGTCAAAGATCCAATCCTAATGATTCCAAAAGGAAAAAAGAGAGAAACCTTTCCATATCCAGAGAAATGGGCTTAGTGCACTCGTGAGCTTTCTTTCAGATACCTTATTATATAGCTTTGTAGCACCAGGATTTTTTAAACACCACAAGGCCATGATTCTTTCCAGTGGTCGCTCAGTCTTTCCAAGGGCTAGAAGCATGAAACAGAACATTTATGGATGAGCTCCACCACTGCTGTGGTTTAAATAAAACAAGTTTAGTAGGAGTCCAAAACTGACTGCCACATCCCATCCTATTGGGATAAAAGAGGTGATTCAGAAACAAAGAAAATTGCTTTCCAAGAAACAATCTCACCTTACAATTCTTCTTGGAATCTCTAATTCCAACTTCCTGAAGATCCTGACATAAATAACAAGGGATGAACTGTGGGCATTTCTGGGACTCACCAACAAATCTTTCTAATCTTCTTCCAGCCCCCTCACCACACATCTGTTAAAGAAGAAGCATGTGACCACCACTTGGCCAATCATAGGCCTCCATTACCCCAACTCAAACTCTGATCCAATCCAGGCTAGTCAGGTTCTTCCTTGGGATTGTCCAGTTTAGGGGCCTGCCTTGGCACCATAAGAAACTGAAGGAGAAAAACCAGCTTCCCTGTAGGGAAGGTGCACCTTCCCTTGTCATCACAGAGTCTGTTGATGACAAGAAGAGTCCTTTGGAAACTGGCAAAAGAACTCTGAGAGAGATGGAGAAGGAGAAAGACATGGAGAAGGACAAAGAGAAAGCACCTGTCCTGCTGGCTGCCTGCCCCAGCCTCTAAGGTCCTCCATCTGTGAGCTACTCTTGTCCCTCCATGGCCAGGGGAGCCCACAAGGGCGCCTTGCTTCCTTCTCATGAAACCATTAGCTAGCACGTAGGCTGAAGCTATGAGAACTGTAGGGTGGCCAGCAACCAATGACCGGAAATAGGGCTCTGCAAATTGCTCTGAAAAGTTGGATATAGAAGCTATTGTGTCACTTGCAGGGGTGGCCAGCACCCAACTAATGTGTAGAACTCTACCATTCTGACTAGCTTTCTTAGCCTCACTCACTAGAGTCACCCACTATGAAACTCAGATTTAGAAAGAACAGACTTCTCTGCACCTCCTCAGGGATGACACGTGGCAAGTCCCTCCAGCTGTACACACCATGACTGCTAAGTAAGATCACAGCTTCCCCCTCACACTCTGTGTGTGTGTGTGTGTGTGTGTGTGTGTGTGTGTGTGTGTGTGTGTTGGGGATGTAGATGGTGAGATGCGTGTGCATGTGTAGGTAGGTACATAGGGAGGCTAGAAGTCAACTTTGCTGTGTTTCTTTGAAGCGGGGTCTTTCACTGGAACCTGGAGCTTACCATTTAGGCCAGGGTGTCTGGTCAGCAAGCCCCAGAGGTCCAGCAGTCCCTGCTCCCTCAATACTAGAATTGTAGGTACTCACCACCATGCCCAGCTTCTTACATGGTGCTTTGGCTCGAACTTGGATCCTCACGCTGGTGCTGCAACTGTTTTCCTTACTAAGCCATCTCTTCAGCCTCCATAAGCCAGAGAAATAGAGGCCTTTTAAGCGTGTGCCCACAGACTCCGAGTCTGAGACTCTTTGTGTTCTAGCACTGATGTTTCTGTGTGAGAGGAAAGGGAAATTGACAAAATGACAAGAGGTAGAAATCAGTAAGCGGGTGTTTTGCAAGCTATTTGTGGGACTCAGTCAGTTCCTTGGCCCAAATGGAAGCTCTAAACAGTTGGTCTTAGCTGATCCTCAGGGGACCCGAGAGTGTATCTTGGCAAGTGTAGGGTGTCCCAATAAGTGAAGGGAACCCAGGCCCAAGAGCCATCTCTTTTGCAGTGACTGATGGCACTACCAGTCTTCCTGTTGGCCTGAAGTATACTTTTTAAGGTTCCTCTTCAACTAAACTTCAGTCAGAAGGATGGAAAGGAAAAGGGGAAGTCAGAGAGAAGGATGAAAGAATATCAGACTGTATACTTGGCAGTGGACTTGAGAAAGAAAGTACACAAAAACTCATTCCTGCCTAGACAGCTGGCTGAAGCTTAAGCCAATTCATCTCATTGCAAATTAAACCTCTTCGATCCCCCCAAGAGCTCAGCCGCTAGCAACACCATGAACTTATCAAGTTTCATAAGTTAGAGGCACACAGTGTGTAGCTCTCAGCTGAAGAACTATACTGACTTGAGGGGGGAGGTGAGAAGAAATACAACCATAAATCAGCAAATAGTAACACCCGTCAGAGCTCATCTCTATATAAAGAGCTTAGGCAAGCAATTAAAACCTTCATTTAGTGTGCAAAAGACAGGAATTTCCTGAGAAAAGTTCCCCAGGAAAAATGAAAATAGTAAAATGTCATAAAAAATATATGTCTGCGTCATCAACTAACAAGGTAAAAAGTAACATGTCTCCAGGCTGGAGAGGAACTAGGAGTACAGGTCTGTGTTACCATGACCAGCATTAGAAAATATTTTAATATGAGTAATGCAAAAGGAAAGGTTTAGGGTGATGAATATTTCACAGACTCATGTACAAGGATAAATTATGTTTGTGGTGATGCAGAGCTGTAAGGCAGTGGAGACTGGGTGGTTTCCAGCCTTGCTTTCCTCATCAAATAATGTGAAGTCAGGAAATAATTCATTCTGTGTGTATCTCTCTGTCTCTCTCTCTCCATATATTTTTTTCTAGAGATGAAAAATATGCATGTAGCCCAGGCTGGTCTAAAATCTACTATGTAGATCAGGCTGGCTTCAAACACACAGAGATCTACCTGTCTCTACCTCCCAGCTGCTGGGATTGAAGGTGTGCGCCAACATCTTGGGAATGAAGAGATTCTAAAGAGGCCCTTGTATTTCTCACCTGACTACCAGGCTATTAAAACAATGCACCCCAACAAACTGTATTTTCCCCAAGATCCTCCTGCTAGAAGAAGGAAAGGGCAAAATCCTGACATCGGCCTAAAGCGAATTTGCCACCCAGAAAAAGATTCCACAGGCTTCCACACCCTGTTAGAACACCTTTCAGGAGGAAACTGAAGCCTGGTCAGGGATTGGTGAGTGGGGGGCAGGAGCACACCTTAGCCAGGACTACTTGGATGTACACATCCCCGTCCTCTACCTAAGCTTCAGTCTCACTTCAGGACTCCCAAACCCAAGGGGGGTCAGTAGCTCTGTTTGTCCCTCTTCCCAGGGTGCTCACATTGAATAAATCTCTTTTTACTGCTTTTTACCCTCAATATGTCTATTTTAATTGCTTTACAGAGAACAGGTAGCTGAATCTGGCTTCTTGGGGCGCAGACTGTGACTCCATGTTCAGTAACAAAGGGGGCATGGGAAATGTGTGCCTCTTCTTAAAAGGACACTGAGCCTTTGAATCAGACCCCCCTCCTGCCTCACTGAACTTCAGTTACCCCCCCCCCAGTCTCAATACACTGAGAGAACTTTAGCTTGTGGATTTGTGGGTCACAGGCCAGCCCACAAAGCTGGGCCTACTGTGTGAGCAGGCTGCCCTCTCATCTAACGCTGTGAGCTGCTCTGGTACACCAGCCCTGGTGTAGCAAAGCCTCAGGCTGCCCCAGGCACATAAAGGACTCCCTTGGCCTCGTTCACTCCTTACGTGGCTTTAGAGAGGCTCAACAGAAACCCAGCCAGAGACAAACACCTAGGTCCCCACTCTAAAGGCTCTCCGCAGTTTCCCAAATGCTCCTCCTAGGTCCATCTAAGAAGACTGAGCAATGCCCCCCCAACCTTCTCCCACAGCACCTACCCCCACGTGTTCCCTCTGACGATCTAAACCTTCCTTCAAATGGGTGACAACACACAATGGGTTTGACAGCTAAATAGCTAGCTTGGTCTTCATTTAAATAAATGAATGCTTGCATGGCTGTTACAACTGGAACATGAAATGTCCCTCCTGGGCTCATTATTGAATTCTTTCTTAGTCTGTAGCTGGGGAACTATTTTAAGGAGCCCTGGGAATTTTAGGGGTGTTCTAGATGGAAGAAGTGCATTCCTAGGCTTGTACTTTGAAGGTTACACTTGGTCCTCAGTCCCTTCTCTGCTTCCTGTTCACACTGGTAGGAGCCACTCTGGGTCTCCACACCCTCTAAAGCATGATGGGCTGACACCTCTGAAACCGTGAACCAAAATAAACTTTTCTTCCTTTAAGTGGTTCTCCTCAGGTCCTCGTCATGGTGACAGAAAGTCTAACAGCCCTTGATAAATGACAGAAGTTAATTTGAGGGCGAGTGTCAAGCCCTGGAGTCGGGGCCTCAAACTTCAGCTTCTGGTGGCCTGGATGCAGTGTCAGCACTTTGAAAACAAGCAATGAGAATACACAGCTTCACATGGCACACAGCCCCAAAGCAACAGGATCCCAATTCTAACCTGGGACATGAGACCCTCAAGCCTAAAGCTATTCCCCAAAGGCTACGGTGTGGATTCTTTCTGAAAGTGAGGGGTGTCCTCACTCACTTTGCCTGTCATTTGGCCTTCCAATAGAATACAGGAACTATTGCAAACACGACTTTAAATGTTCCATGTGATACATGCCTCAGGCGACCAATAAATGAATTCCTTGCTGGCCAAGAAACTTCCCCAATTCTCCACTCCTGTGGAATCTGAAACAAGGAGCCAAAACTTCTCTATTCCATGCTTCTGGTCAGCAGCCTTGAACACAGACGACTTGAGTCCCCATCTTCTCTGTATCCCATCCCTCTCCCACGCTCCCTGCCAATACACCCTTTCACCTTAGACTGGACCCCTATGACAGGGGTCCTGGCTTTTTAGAGCCTCTGAGCCCAAGGGAGACTTGAACTTGGGACAGCACTGCTCTCAGTGACCTGAGTCCCCACCAACACCAGTTTGCTATCAAGCAACATTAAAACCCCAGTTCTCCAGGTTGGTAAGTCCAGCTCCTCATCTTGACTCTATCGGTCAGAGTACAGACTGAGTGCTAAGGGCCTTCTATCTGGGGCTCCTTTCCTGGCCACGGTCCCTCCAGATCTACAAAAAAACACACATGGTGGAGGAGCCTGGTGTGTGCACCTGGGGCTAGACCAGTCCAGCTGCTGCTGCTCCATCTCTGCTTTACTCCTTTTACTGCCATGGAGAACGCCACTCCCTCTCTACACCTTGTAAATCTGTGAGTTTCCTCTTTCCCTCTGAACAGCCAGGCACCTGAGGCCTCGGATTCTGACGGTCTCTTTCTCTCTAAAAGCCCTTCCAGCTATGGGCCACCTTGAAGATGCTGGGATGTTCTCAACAAGAAGTGGTCCCCATTTGGGCTGCCCTGTATTGTGTCATTGGATGAGCCTCCAGAACTGTTTCCTCTCTGGACATTGTGCCATTGGTCATGGGACTCCTGCCAATGAGCCAAGCTGATGACTGACTTTCTTCATCTGGGCAGAGGTCTCACCTTCACACTACTGACTGGATCTCCCTTTGTGGCAGAGGCTTTTTTATGTGTCCAGAATGTTCAGCGGTAAGACATCTTGCCGAATCCAGATACCAAGAGCATCCCTAGGACCTATATACAACCAAATGTCCCCTGGTGCCTCTAGGTGTCAGCCACCGTTTAGATGCACAGCTGATGCCTCCTGTGTTGCACTGCCAGAGGGAACTGGCGTGGTCTGGGATCAGGGCTGCCCAAGAATGAATGATCCAAGTCTCCAAGCCAGACATGGGAAAAGTGTGCTTGCTGTCACAAATAGCCTATAGATGTGAATCAGTGGTCAGGTCCTAAGATATAGAGGGGTTCTGCATTTGAGATTCTAAGAGGAGATTCTAAGACTATTCCAGAATATGTTGCTTTTATAAAAGATACAAAGAAAATAAGCTTCCAGGAGGGAATAGATGGAAGAATTGGTTGCTGATGTCTAGAGTGTGATGCTAATGGAGACCTCAAGGTGGCAGCATTAAATACCACATACTTAGTGGGTAGGGGTATTTACACAACTGGTTTCACCAGCCAGTAGTTACAGGCTACTCACATGGGTGATGTTTTCCCCAAAGCAGGCTCCAGGGACAAGGAAATGCCTCCAGCATGAGATGAGAGAGTCAGCTTCAGGGAATCAATCATCTATACACCTTGGCATGGCAGGGCACCACAGTATCTGATTCTGTCAAATATGTTGGCTCCCTGGGCCTGTTGGACTCAGCATCTACACCTATGACTGTCCAGGTCTTACTCACTCTGGATGTTCTTTGCTGCCTTAGTCTTCAAGTTAAGGTTGGAACTTTTTTTAATGTGTTCTTTAAAGCAATGCCTAAGGAAGCATGGAGAGCCATTCTGGTTAGCTGAAGGGTCAGAGAGGCAGACAAGAAACACTCCCAAGCTGCCCAACCCCCTTAGCCCATCCTCCATCAACATGTACCCTTATTAAACTTCTAGATCTCAGAGCTAAGTTTGCAAATGCCAAGTCACCTGTTAACTCTTGACCTTTGACTATGACCCTTGACCTCGCTGAACCTCACTTCCTGATATATAAGATGAGGTATACTGAGATGAAGGTCTCACCTCGTTTTGTGATTAAACAGAATCCCAGCTGTGGTGAATGTACCTGGCTCCTCTCCCAGATTCAGCTACCCTGCTTTAAGAATTATAGTGTGCTCCTTCAGCAACGGGAGTATTCATTCATCTTTGTTTCTCAGCTCAAGGAAGTGTGATGACAGCAAAAATCCTTTCTGCTCTGCAGTTGGCAAGTGCCTTCCAGTTTAATTCATCAAATTGTGCCTCTCCAGATCCACAATGGGCCTTTCTGGATGGCTTCCTTAGAAGCCAGCCTCTCCCCTACCCCACCCTTGGCCTGCAGTTCTTCTTCCAAACAGAGTGGGCCACCTGCAGATAAGGACTACATGGCCTTGAACATATCTGTCACCCAGAGACTCAAGCCACTAGCTCATCTTGCTAGAACACCCCAGTCTGAATAAACCCATTGGGTTTTCTGCTGCTTCTCCTCCCATGCCTTGTAACCTCCAACATCATAGCAGGACAGTGGTTGTATGGATTACAGAGGACTGTCCTCAGCTTCCCCCTCTTTCTCAGGCACTGTGAAGGGTCCAGGAGGATGTGAACCAGGCTGCTCAGGGCTGTCTTTATGCCTTTCTAGAAGACACTGCACTGGGAGATGTGTTTTCTTCTCACTGGGACTGGTGAGCAGACAGTGATTCTTCATGTCATGTATTACAAAATGAAGAAGGAGCCTGTCTGAAAGAAAATGCCCTGATGTCACTCCTTGATCCAAGTGAGCCTGCAGCCCAGGAATCCAGGACGCTTCAGGTCCCTGTGTCACACCAAGTCCTCTACTCAAATTTGTTTCTCCAGCCAGTTTAAGTTCTGTCATTTATGAGTGAAAGAATGCTTCCTGGCCTAGAACTTTCCAAGGTTTGGATGCTTCTCTCAAAGTTCACAGAGTAGAAACTTCACTCCCATGCAGCTATGCTAGGAGGTAGAGCCCAGACATGACTGAGTCATGAGGTTTTTACCCTCCTCAACAAATTCCTCACCATCAAACAAATCATCAAATTCATCATCACCAACAAATATCATCATCACCAAAATAGGTTTTTCTAAAAATTATTAAGATTAGTAAAGATATAAGGTTTAATTATAGTTAAACAAAGTTTAGAGGTAAAGCCATTTTTATGCACATAACAATATATCTTAAGTATATTCTCAATCTCCTACCATCTTCGTCTCCTTACTCCTCCCTTTCCATCAGCCACCTCTGTTACCCAATCATCAGTACATACGTGTTTTTATGGATCTATTAAGTATAGGACCCATGAATGAGAGGGGAAAAAAAACACCCCACAATATTTGTTTTCTGAGACTGACTTAATCCACTTAATTATCTCTAGCCGTGTTGGTTTTTCCTACAAACAACTTAACTCCATTCCTTATTATGGCTGAGAAGAGTCCCGCTGTGTATATAAAGTTCATTTTCATCATCCTTTCTTCTCTTGGGCACCTACATTACGCCTGTAGTTAGCTGTTATGGATAGTGCTGTAATAAACAGTGGTGTCAGGCAACTTTGTGCAGCTCCCTTCTGTCTCCTTCACATGCTCACTTGCTCTGTCAGTTTCCTCCATGTGACCATTCTGCCTGAAGCCCACCCTCACCAGACACAGCCCTAACCTGCAGTCCCAGCTCTTGCCAGCATCCACAGCCGTGAGCCAAATCAGTGTCTGCTGTTTGTAGAAGTTACCCAGGTCATGAACTTCTGTCACAGCAACAGAAAGGGGCTGAGACTGAGCCAAACCTCTGGCAAGGGAGCCACATGCCCTCCAACCCTCAGGACCCCTTGAGGAGAGAAAAGAAAGATTTGAACGTTCAACCTCCTGAGTCCTGGGTCCTAGTTCTCTGTCTTGTAAAGCTCTCAGGCTCCTTGCTGAAGATCATAGCTCTGGTCAAAAGGCCATTCTCGGTTGCGAGGTAAGGGTCATCCTGACCCCTTGCAGAGCACCCTGAGGCTGTGAGATCAGTGACATCAACGAGAGTCATCCTCTCACCCCCACTCAGCAGCTGCGTGATCTTGGGAGTGCTGCTGCACTTCTCTGAACCTCAGCAGTACCCACCTTGTGAGGTCCAGTAAAAGCGGAGCCAGAGTGCCTACTATACTTCCTGCCAGCCAATCTTCGGGACTCATTCACTGAGCGAACACTAGTGATACATCTTACAATCCCTCTGTTCTTGTTGTTGCTAATCTAGCTGTGGCCGTGGGTCAGGCATTGTGTGCTTTACACACAATCAGACATGGTTGTCCTCGATTGACCCTGTGAGCTAGGAAATGACTACCCCGTATACAGAAGAGGAGGCCGAGGGGCGGTGAGAGCAGGTGACTAGCCTGACGTCACACCAGGTGTGAAGAAGAGCCAGGAAGAGTATTGCTTTATACAACAGTATTTACACTTTGTCCTCTCAAAACCGCCAGTCTCAGGATGTTCTGGCTTTAATCTAAGCTTGGTGGCTGCCAATATCCTTTAAGAGCATTCAGAGTCCAGCTGAGAGCAGCTCCTACTCTCAATTCTTCTCTGACATGTCTCACTGTCTGTGCATAGAAATAGCCATCTAAAGCTTCCCCAGAGGAGTGGACATGCAAGAGCCCTGAGGACTGAAGCATCATGGGAAACAAGCCCAGAGACTCTATTGTCCCCATACTCACATGGAGGTTCTACTATCCACGTGATTTGGTTTTTTTGTTTGTTTGTTTTTTGTTTTTTTTTTTTTCTCAGCTTCCTTCTTTCACAGACTTTTCTGGCTACCCCTGTGCAGTGTTGCCTGCATGTATTTTCTCCCTGGGCCCCTGGAGTGCACAAGTGAGGATCAGGCAGGCCTTGTTCTCCAGGAAGCTCAACTCTTAACTGCTCAGAACTTCTCACTACTTCCCATCAGTCAGTTTCTGGCAGGAGTTCCTTTCGGTCTGAAAGGCCAGTACAGATAATTCCTCGGTACATATTGTCAGAAACCTTGAAGATCTCATAGGCTCACTTATTCCCCAGTTAGGCTGGCTTTATGAAGGAAGGAACTGTTTTATGCCTGTGCTGTATTATTTAAACCTACCCACTCCACCGAGTCTGCTGACAGCCTTTGAAGACCTGCTCCAATTCCTACCTCACTCAGTTTGCAAATCTTCCTCTCATGTGTTTTCTATTGCTGTGGTTAACACCATGACCAAAAGTAACTTAGACGGTTTATTTGGTTTATTTGACCCAACCACAGACAATCACTGAGGGAAGTCAGGACAGGAACTCAAGAAGGAACAGAGGTAGGAGCCATGAAAGAAAGCTGCCTACTGGCTTGCATTTGGACTGACATATAGCTACCTTTTATACTTTCCAGGACCTCTGTTCACAGTGGGATGGGCCCTCCAGCTTCAACCAGCAATTAAAACTGAATGTGTCAAGACATGTCTCCAAGACAATCTGATACAGGTGATTCTAGTTTGTGTCAAGCTGACACAATTCTAAATCTATTTTCCCCCCCTGTGGTGGTTTGAATAAGAATGGTCTCCAGGCCTCTGAAAGACTCTACCCAGCAGGGTATCAAAGCTGAGACTCATAGCCAAACTTTGTGCAGAGTGCAGGGAATCTTATGAAAGAAGGGGGAGTCAGAAAGACCTGGAGGGGACAGGAGCTCCACAAGGAGAGCAACAGAACCAAAAAATATGGGCACAGGGGTCTTTCCTGAGACTGATACTCCAACCAAGGTCCATGCATGGAGATAACCTAGAACCCCTGCACAGATGTAGCCCATGGCAGCTCAATATCCAAGTGGGTTCCCTAGTAATGGGAACAGACTGTCTCTGACAAGAACTCAGTGGCTGGCTCTTTGATCGCCTCCCCCTGAGGGGGCAACAGCCTTACCAGGCCACAGGGGAAGACATTGCAGCCAATGCTGATGAGACCTGATAGGCTAGGGTCAGATGGAAGGGAAGGAGGACCTCCACTATCAATAGACTGGAGGAAGGGCATGAGAGGAGAAGAGGGAGGAAGGATGGGAGTGGGAGGAGCTGAGGTAGGGGTCTACAGCTGTGGATACAAAGTGAAAAAAACTGTAATTCATAAAAAAAATAATTAAATTTTAAAAAAGAATGGCCTCCATAGACTCATTTATTATTATTATTATTATTATTATTATTATTATTATTATTATTATTATTATTATTTTAATGTTTGGTCCCTAGTTAGTAGAACTGTTTGGGAAGGATTAGGTTGTGTGGCTTTGTTAGAGGAGGTATATCACTGGGGTGAGCTTTGTGGTTTTGAAAGCCCTTACCAGGTCCTCTCTCTCTCTCTCTCTGTGTGTGTGTGTGTGTGTGTGTGTGTGTGTGTGTGTGTGTGTGTCTCATGCCTGAGGATCATGATGTAAATCTCTCAGCTGCTGCTCCTGTGCCATGCCTGCTCCCCAATACAATGATGATCATGGACTAATCCCCTAAACCTGTAAACAAAGTCCTGATTAAATGTTTTCTTTTATGAGAGTTTTCTTGGTGTCCTTTCACAGCAATGAAACAGTAACTAAGGTGCTTCCAGTACCTCTCCCAGCCCTGCTAGCTCCCTCCCTGCAGAAAAGAAACCACTGGGCCTCTCTGCCTTGTACATCAAACACATAAAATAGATGCCTTCAAAAAATGGCACCCCATTTCCCTTAATGAAAAATGAATATTTGGGAGCTGAGGAGATTGCTCAACCAGTAAAATGCTTCTCCTACAAGCATGAGGGAGTGAGTTTGATACACAGCATCCATATTAATGTGTCAGTGTGTGCCTATAATCCCAGGATGAGGAGTTTCAGGTTCAGTGAGTATGGTGATTTGAATAAGAACGGCCCCCACAGGCTTATATATTTGAATGCTTGATCATTAGAGAGTGACAATACTTGACAAGGATTAGGAGGTGTGGCCTTGTTGAGTATGTGTGGCCTTGTTGGAGGAAGTGTGTCACTGGGGGTGAACTCGGGGGTTTCAAAGGCTCTCAAGCTAGGTTCTCTTTCTCTCTCTCTTTCTTCCTGCTGCCTGTGGATCCAGGATGTAGAGCTCTCAAGCTATGCCTGCAGCACCATGTCTGGCTGCATGCTGCCATGCTTCCTACCATGATGACAAGGGGCTAAACCTCTGAAGTGTAAGCAAGCCCCAGTTAAATACTTTTCTTTGTAAGAGTTGCTCTGGTCATGGTGTCTCTCCACAGCACTAGGACACTGACTAAGAGAGTGAGAGACACTCTTCTCTCAAAAGATAAGGTGGGCAGTGACTAAGGAATATAGCCAGGGTCACCCTCATCTCTCCACACACATATATACACAAACATGAACGTGCAAATTTTAAAATGGGGGATCAGGAAGAGGGCTCAATGGGTAAAGTCCCTGTTGCACAACCATAAGAACTGGACGTCCATAACACCCATAAAAGCTGGGTGCTGTGGCACATGCCTGTAGACCCATGCTGGGAAGGCAGAGACAGGAGGATCTCAGAAATCACTGGCTAGCCAGTCTAGCCAAAATGGCAAGCCCTGCCTTCAGTAAAAACCTCCAAAAGGGTAGAGAGTGATAGAAGAAAACACCTGATGTCATTCCCCTGGGCTCTGTATGCGCACACATGGACACACACACACACACACACACACACACACACACACACACACAGATGCTTGCTCACTAGAACCCATAAATATACAATGTCAAAAAATCTGTACGTGGGCAAAAGTTTAGTTTCTCCTCACAAGCTTGTGCCATTCCTTTAGGTTGCATTTCCTTTAGGTTGAAATATTACAGTTATATTCCTGTATGTCTGTGTGAAATGAAGAGCTTGTACATCAGAACAAAACAGCGACCTATCACGAGCTACAAAAGCCCCACTGCAACAAGAATTTGCAATTATCTGGCAAAAGCACTGCATTTACAAGATAAATACAACCTGATGAATCGTCCTCCCTCGCAGCTGTTTTAATGATACCATTTGGTATCTGAGGGATTTTTTTTTCCTGGAGATGATCAAAGTCCCATTTTTTCACACATTATTAAACTTCTGCCAATCCTTTCCCACACGCCCTAGTGTGCTGTTCTCCTTTTAGGCAAGGCTCAATTTTAGCCAGTGTTTAACAGGCTGGCCACGATAGTTGGGACATTTTCTTTCCTTTGGATCCTGAGCCATAGCTGACCCAGCACATCTAATCTTCATGGTGGCCACTTACTCTGCAGAGTTCTGTCTCCTGTGGCCAGCTGCCAGGGAGGCTTTTCAGGAGAGATACAATCACATCACATGTACTATTTCTATCAATGACAGGTCACAAGAATAGTAAGTAGTACACGCCACGGTGTGGAGTAGACTGGACCTTCAGTGTCTGTTTAAATGTCGTTTCTGATGCTCGCGCATTGGTAGAATTGTATAATGACATAATACCTTTCTCAGGGCATGCCACCAATGAGAGTCACTTTGACATTAGACTCAGCCCCTTGTCCTATATCCACTGACAACAGCCATGTTGAGATATGTGTAGCTTTATGAAGATAAGGAGGGGATCTCGAGAAGGATTGCATTATACGGCAGCATCATTCTATATATCTGGAGTGATAGTCTATGGACTATCACTCTGTATCTGTATCTCTCCTCCTCCCCACCCACCCAATTCCCCAGGGAGCATCTGACCTATATTCTCAACCTTCACCCCCATACTACCGGACAGGTTTCTAAAGCTGTAATCAAGACTATGGACAGAATTTTGAAAGCTACTAATGCTTGAGTTGTCACCTAGCCATTCTCTTACAACTTACTATGATGGCTATTCTTGGTTGACAACTTGACTATATCTGGAATGAACTAAAGCCTAAACAGCCAGATATAACTGTGTGGGATTTTGTTTTTTAATTAAATCATTTGAAGTAGGAAGACCTACTTTTACTGAAGATATTTTAAGGTGGGAGGACACACCTTTAATCCAGATCTTTTGAGGCAAGAAGACTCAACTTTAATCTGGGCCACACCTTCTGCTAGCAGCCTATATAAAGAACATGAAAGAAGAAAGATTGCTCTTTTTGCCTGCTTGCTGTCACCCTTGGTAGCAAGTCCATTCCTTTACTGGCATTAGAGCCTACTTTTCTGAGATTCTGGCATATCCTTAAGACCAGCTGAGACATTCAGCCTTGTGGACTGAACAACTACTGGATTCTTCTGTTTGTAAACAGCCATTGTTGGATTAGCTGGACCATAGCCTGTAAGCCATTCTAATAAACCCTCTTTATTTATTTAGAAAGATTTACCTGAATAGATAGATTTCTATGAGAATAGATAGATAGTTAGATAGATAGATGTATATATTCATTCTATAATTTCTCTTCCTTTAGAAAACACTGACTAATGCCATGACCTAATGTGTGGCCTGGACTTTGGGGTTCTCCACAGCCTACATGGTACCACACAACCTCTCACCCTCTCAGGTTGAGACCATCAGCATCTCCAAGCCTGCACACCCAATTGGGACCACATTCCCCACCACTCCTTGTCCCCCACTGAGGCTGAGCACCCCCACCAACTTTTCTTACCTCAAAATCAAGAGAAGGGTTTTGGCTCCAGATCTATCAAAGTGAGTGCCACCAAGGCCAGGTTTTTCTTCTGCCTTGTCTGCTTCCTTCACTCACATTTATGGCAGATTGCAAGCCTGCATGGATCTCACTCTATTTGCTGCCACCACCCATCCTGTTTCATAGGTGGCAAGACCGAAGCTCAAGGTCAAGATTCTCTCAGAAACCCAAGCCCTCATGGTCTAGATGCCACAGGACTCTACCATATCTGGGTGAGCTTCCAGGGACCCAGCCTGTTTGACTCACACAGCTCTGAAAGTTGGAAAGACCCTCTTTCCAGGAAGCTCCATGGCTCTTCACCCACTCATAACATCATGTAGGAAGAGAGAGGGGGAAAGAGTCTCCAGCCATAAACCTTTGGCTGACCAACAGGCTCTGCTTGGCCAAGGTCAGCAGTGTCATGACTGTCAGGGAAAGCTGCCCTTTGAGAAACTTGGGAATCCCTCCAGAGCCAGAAGCTATGAGTGAGTAGAAGCTACATACTTACACACCAACAGGTAAGAAGCCTAGGAAACCTTGGACACAGTGGACCTACACAAGAGCAGAAAGGACAGAGGGGAAGCAGGAAACTGGCTCATGGCCATTTATTTGGAGCTAAGGTGCATTGATAATGGAAGGGGTGCTAAGAATCAAGGAATGCAGAAGTCGGTAAGAAACTGCTTCTAGCACGCCCCCCCCCCCCCGCAAAGCAGCACCGGCTTGCTGACACTTTAACTTTAGGGCTTGTGAGCCCCAGAAGAGGCATTCAGCACCTCATATTTAAGGAGATCTGAAGACCGAGGTAGAGTGTAGACAGGGCCATGATTCCTTTGAAGGTGCCAGGGAGGAAGCTCCCCACTACTGGTGGCTTGTGGCACCAAAATTCTAACACTCACATAAAGGTCTCTGTGAATGCCTGCTTTGTGTCAAAGTCCACTGCACTCATGAGCTCATAGCAGCTGTAGTTGCCAACATAATATCTGTAAAATAGTATCAAGTCAGTCACTTTTCCAGGCTAGAAGGGGGAAGGGCTCTTGAACTCCCACCTCTAGCTCAGGAGCTATGGACAGTTGATGGCTTCTGGAGAAGAGTCAGTTTTCACTGAGAGTGTGGTCACTTGTAGGCCACTTACAATCCAGTGGGTGGCCCACAGCCACAAGCATACGGACAATGCACAAGCACAAACTGGACTTTGTGGAGTTAAGAAGAAAGAGAGAGAGCGAGAGCACAAAGTTGGGAAGAGTTTAAAGATCTGGGCAGGGATCTGGAAGGAATTATGAAGAGAAATGTAGGTATGGGTAATAAATATTGTATGCATGTATGATTTCTCAAGTAATTAATAAAAATATTATTTTTAAATGCCAATCATTTGGAC
Source organism: Psammomys obesus (assembly GCF_907164565.1). NCBI lineage: Eukaryota > Metazoa > Chordata > Mammalia > Rodentia > Muridae > Psammomys > Psammomys obesus. Next base: position 2,018,361 of record NW_026596101.1, on the reverse strand, counting down.
TAGAACACACCCTAAGGACTGTTCTAATGTAAAAAATCCAACATGACCTCCTTCAGTGGTACTGGGGTTTGAAGCCCCAGCCCCTCACCATTGCTTCTATCTCTTCCTTACAAAGCCCAGGGACAATGAAACTCTGGAGCCCATGACTTGCTCCTTCCCTCTTCTGTTTTCCTCTATTCATTGCCAAGAGCCCAAGAAGCTAATGTTGAAAGCTGAGGGAAGGTGGCCTCCCAGTGGCTCACTGAGACATCAGGGCTTTCTTCAGAGATCTAGCAATTCCTCCAAAGCCCTGTTAGTCCCTACTGAGAGGCAACCAGCCCTAAGGGTGCAGACCTGCGGTCCTTGTACTCAGGAGGCTGGAGGAGGAGCATTGCAAGTTCAAGGCCTGCCTCCACTGCAGAGAGTTCAAAGCTAGGCTGAATGGCTTAGTGAGACCCTATCATGAACAAAGTGAAAAGAGGGCCGGAGACATAGCTCAGTGGTAGAGAGCTTAAGTATGAGGACCTTGAGCCAATCCTTTCCGTCACTGGGAGGAGGGGGGAGACAGTGAAGTTCCCCAGGCGAGAGCCATGTCTGCCTGAATCCTGAGACACCTTCGAAGGACTGCACCTATCTGCACATGTGCAGTGCCAGAACCTCTATTCGTCTTTCTCCCTCCCTCCCTCCCTTCCTTTCTTTATTTCCTTTCCTTTCCTTTTTTCTTTCTTTTCTTTCTTTCAACTGCCTGCCAAGTTGGGGTTCACATCTCTACCATTTTATGCTCAGTGCCTGCTCAACAGCACATCCAGGAAATCTTTGTTGATTCTTCTTCTTCTTCTTTTTTTTTTTTTTTTTTTTCTTGTTTACTTTCTTTTTGAGACAGGATCTCAAAGAGGATGACCTTAACTCTTGATCCTCCCGACCTCACCTCCTGGCTTATGTGGTACTGGTAATGGAACCAAAGGCCTCACACAAGGTAGACAAGCACTCCACAGTGTTATCTCCTCAGCCCCACTATTTGTTGAAATAATGCATTATTCATTTTGGTTTCTCACCCACAGAGCTGAGAACAAATACCAGCAGGAAGCCAGAGGAAGGCAAAGGAGAATATGGCCCTGGGAATGTTTTCCTCCACACAGAGGAGTTCCTGCCTGGCTCAGAACAAGGAATTCAGTATGAACGGTGATGCTCAGCACTGTGGGACACCCTGCATAGCTCCTGCCCATAGGTCTGACTGAATGAAACTGATGCTGGTATTTTGAAGCAGAGCTTAAGATCCTTTGCGGATCTGAGCAGACAGACAGAAGAGACAAACATCTTTTCGCTGCTGTCCTCACCCCTCACGACAACAGCATGAGGCTCTGACAGGCCAGAGTAGCGGATAATCAAGGACACAGTCTTGGGACATTAATGGGCCTTGGGTCAGCCACTATGTTCTCCAAGAAATCTGCAGAACCTTCCTCAGTTTCATCTCCCTGAGCATTGATGTGCTGAATGCCACTGTTCTTCAAATTACTTAAAGATGGAGGCTAGACTCAGTCTGAGAGAACAGCAAGCTCACCCGCACAGCCCTCCCAGCAGCCCACCCCTGCACAGGGCCTCCTGAACAGAGTGCTTCACAATTGGTCCTTGAAGCTGATAAAAGGTTCTGGTAGAAGAATGGATTTGGCCACAACAAGTCAAAGGACAGTCTCTCCTACTGTGGCATCTGCTCACAGGAGTGAATGGAAAAGAAGACAAGAATGATGCAATCTCGCGGAGACACTGAGTACAGGAAAATTATGCTTGTTAACACTGATTGCCAACCCAATAGGGGCTAGCATCACCTAGGAGATAAGGGTCTAGATATACCCGAGAAGGGGTTTCCAGATTGGATTACTTGAGGTGGGAATACCCATCCTAAACCTGGGTGACTCCATTCATTAACTAGGGCATAAAGGAGAAACTGAGCTGAGCACCAGTGTCCATTTCTCTACATCCTGACTGGACACAATGTGGCCAGCTGCCTCATGCCCCAGCTGCCACACCTTTCCTGCCATGGTGGACTGCATTCTCACACAGTGAGCCAGAATAAGCCCTTCCGTCCTTAAGTTGTCTTTTGGCAGGTATTTTGTTACAGCAACAAGAAAAGTGACTAAATCACAGAGTGACCCTCCCCTCAGGTGGAAGGCAGGGAACCTGCAAACATTTTCTGTCATTAATAACACACATAGCCAGAACAGGTTGTTACTAAAGAGGGTTATCTTAGTACCAGCTTCTGTAAGACCATGAGCCAGCAGAGCCACACAATAGCCAGCTTTCTAAGTGGGCAACTCCAGGGCCCTGTGCTTGGAAGATGTCTTGTCATGGTTGGGATGAAGTGTCCTTTACAGACTCATAGGGTGGAATGCTGGTCCCCTAGCTGGCGGCACTATTTAGAAAGGTTACAGAACCTTGAGGACATGCCTGCCTGACTGATGTAAGCCACTAGAGACCAGGTTTTGGGGACTTTGGCCCAGTCCACTTCCCACCTGAGAAGTCTGCTTCTGCAGAGGTTCCCTTCTGCAGACCAGGTGCTACCAGCTACAAGCGGTACAGGCTTAAGGTCGGTTTCACAGTCTTTACATTTTTTTTATTCTTCTTTCACAAGGGCTCTTCATTTGTGTTGTGATATGGGCTTGGCAAGTTATGTAATCAGTCCTCCTAAAATATTTGCTAACTGGCCCAATAGCTTACTTATTCCTCTTCTTTTCTTGCCCTTGGCCTTTCCTCAATTCATTGCCTGTGGCCAAGGCAGGCTCCTCCTTTCTCAGCAACCTACTACATGTCTGGATGTCATTCTACCTGCTACCTCAACAGGCTGCCCAGCTGCCACCATCTAGCCACCTGTTGTGAGTCAGGCATTGGGCTTAGTCAAGGCAAAGTCTACCAAACGCAAAGTCTCAGAACATATCTCATCTTCCAGGTACATCCAACTTTAGACACTGAGACACGACACTGATGTCTAGAAAGCTCCTATTTAGAAACTGTGTAATCAAAGTATAAGAGAAAACATCATAAAACAATCTCATGATGGTTTAACCAAGTCTAGATTTTGTCCACATTCATAGTTTTCCTGAGCCACGTGTGACCTGTGGGTCATGGGTTGGATGTACTTGTAATTTCACTAATTTTACTACAGATCTTTGGTCCCTCTCTTTCAGTCATCCCCTTTTTTATCCCCAAACTGTACTGTCTTTCCCAAGACATGTTTTAAGCCCCATCTTCACTGCACTCATTTTCCTTACAAACGGTGTTTGTTACCCAAGATCGCACACGGTCAAGTGTGGAAGCTGAACAATGCTCCAAGCCTCCTCTGGCCCAATCACTTCCACCTGTAGTGGTAGATTTCTGTAGATGCCACTAGAGACTTCATTGTCTTATTTGGAAAATGATTCAAGCCTTTTCAGTTTCTCTGGTGGTACAAAGGAAGGATATTTCATGTAGTCATGACCCCAGTCAGCTTGGGGACAGTGGCCTGTTCACAAGGACATAGCAGTTCTGTCTCCAAGTCCCAAGTTCTTCCCTCCACCAACCAAGATTTTAGGGACCTTGCTTTCTTTATCTACATAATGGGAAAGCTGGGTTTCTTCAGTTCTAATATGCTGTGATTACTCTTTAAAATACAGACCTCAAAGATAGGTAGGGAAGACATCAAAAGCCCTTTGCCCAGTTTTAGAGATCCTAGGAAAAGCAAAAACCTTTCTTCTCTAAAATTAACTCCAGCCTCAGAGACCTTGAAACAGCTACCTCCTAGTAGGATTATCCTACAACCATTCTTGGGAAAGGCAATCCCCATCCTCTTTACCACCATCTTATTATATCTGTGTCAGTCGGTTTTCCATTACTACAACAAACTACCTGACATCATTGACCTGAAAAGAAGAAAGGCTCGTTTGGGCTCACAGTTTTGGAGGCATCAGTCTAGAGCTGTTGGCCCTGTTGTTTTCACCAGTGATACAGTGGATATAGCCCAAGCCAGGCTCAGATCACTGCCACAGTCCACACAAAGCTAAGCCACAGCATTCCCTCTTTGTTCTAATCCCTTTGCAGAATGAAATGTACTTTCCTAGGGCTGGAAAACTAAGGGACCTATGCAGGGGCATGAACAAGACCCCTAAGGGACATAGGCAGAGTTTTTCTAGTTACCTATCATTTATCTTTAGGGATGTAAAAATGTAGTAAGCTACAAATCTAGTCCCATCCTGTGTGTCCAAGAGGGATTACCAATGACAGACATAAAACAACTGAAAACTGTTGAGTAGGGCTTCTAATATAACTTCTAATAGGACCAATGATGAATGCTTTCCCTTGACCCCTTCCTTGCCATTTCTTCTCATCTAGACTCAGATATGACGGCTAGAGGAACAGCATCCACCTGTGCCTGTGAGGCAGCTTTGAGATGAGCAGAACAGAACAATGGCAGTTCAGATATCTTGTTCATGAAGTGGTCAAAGCGGTCTTAAACTACCAATTGCAGTAAGTGGTAGAAGGATATCCCTATGTTGTTGAAGCCACATGATTTCTGCATCTTTATTACTAACTGTAGATAAAGCTTTGCTGCCTCCAGCTTTACTATTTTCTTTCTTTCTTTCTTTTTTTTTTTTTTTTTTGAAACAGATTCTCATGTGACCCAGGCTGGCCTCAATTTTTTTTTTCTGTGTAGCAAAAACTGACCTTGAATGCCTGATACTCGCATCTCCACCTACCTACTCCTAACTGCTAGAATTGCAGGCTAAGCCGCGATGCCTAGATTTACACAGTGGCGGAAATGGAGCCCAGGGTTTCTAATAATTGAGCTACACCCTTAGTCCCCCTCTAGCCTCCTGATCAGCCTTCTTAACTCAAACGTCACCCAGTTCTCACCTACCCTGTGTGTGGGCACCAGGGACCTTCCTCATCACAAGCCTGATAGTAATCCTCTGCCACAACAATGCTGTTAGTGGTTTCCCAACACTTTGTGTTTTGTCACTTTTTACTGCTGTGACAAAATGCCAGAGGGGAACATTCTGAGGGTGGGAAGATTTATTTTGGCTGACTTAGCTTCAATCCATGGTCACTTGACTACGTTGCTCCTGGGCAGAGCATCTGGGCAGAAGAGCTCGGAGGAGCAGCACCGCTCACCTCATGGGAGCCAGGAAGCAGAAAGAACGGGAGGTTCGGTCACAAGATGCAATGCACCTTTCAAAAGCATGTCCCTTGTAGCCTGCTTCTTCCAACCAAGCTCGACCTCCTAGTAGCTTATAAATTCATCAAGGGATGAACCCATTGCCAGAGCAAGAACCCTCATGATCTAACATCTCTCAACAGAACCATCAGCCAGGAACTAGCTCTCTACCCATGTGCCTTTGCAGGAGCTGCTTTATTTCCAAGCCATACTTCACCTCTAGATAAAAATGTGTGCTCTTCTGCATGGCACCTGGGATGCTCCACACTGAGGCTACAGCCTGTTCCTATTTTCTATCACCTACCAACCCTGGCCCCAGACCCCCTGTTATCTAGCCACCCCATGCTTCTCAACACAGCAGTTCACACCTCTCTGAAGCCAACGTTGTTCTATTTAAAGGGTTTTCTGTGATAGACTCCTACTGATAGTCCCCCAATGCCTAAGTCTGCTGGGGGGATCAGGGGAAATGTCACCTCCTGTGGGCTTGTCTATAAACCGTATTTTATGTCACTTGCCACACTGCAGAAGAGCCCATCCCTTTCCAGTCCTCTGTCCTAACTCCACCCCTTGAGTCAGGAACAAAACTCGATCTACCACTTTATTGCCAGCTCTTAAATCCTGAATGAATGTATAGGTGGCTAGACAGGCAGTTACATAGACCTTGGCCTCCAAGACTCAAAATTGTCATCCTTCATATGCTGGAGCTTCAAACGACAGCTTAGTTGTAAGATGGCCTAAAGAAGTTGAGAGAGTATCTGAAAGGGACACCCATTGGTGAATGGACAGCCTGTAGACATCCTGAAGACTGGAACCAGGGCCATGGAAAGGTAGAAACTCGGCACTGGCTGACACCGTCATCCCCAAGCCCACCCCATCCTGTAATCCACTGAGTCCCCTTTTGGGAATGGGGGAGACCACAGACCTGCTCCAAGACACAGAAGAGCAGGGCCAAGGTGTTAATCTCTTCTGTGTCACTGTGAACAAAGACACCTTCGGGGAGGAAAGATTAACTTTAGCTCACTGCAGGAACACTGGGGAGATAAGGAGAGCTTTGTAACTGGGTCTGCAACAAAGCTGGCTTTCAAACCCTCTCCTGAGGAACACGTAAAAGACACTGATGTCCTTTCTCTAGTAAACTCAACTTCTACAGGCACTTACACCTCCATACATATTGCCAATTCCCCTGTAACAGGATGGATTATGGGTAATCATTCCAGGGCTAAGCAGGACGTGGAGAAATGGTGGGGCACGATGTGCAAGTCTACAAACTAGAGGCAGGCCCCCTGCCTCTCTGCAGGGTGCACTTGCTTTTTAGCACAAGGTTTATTTGCTAAAAATAAATGTTGACTACTTGCCGGCCCTACCTGTGCCCTGCTGTAAAGTCTTCCTTCTGGAGCACAGAACAGAGAGACTGTCAGAGCTGTTGGGGTTAGAGGAACACAGGAGGAAGCACCTCCCCACCCATGGCAAATCCATCATGGCAAAGCAAAGCAACCCACATCACAGGAGACAGGAAGCAGAGAAGAATAAAGGAAGGGGCCAGGACAAGGTTTGACCTTCAGAGACATGAGACCCACTTCCCCCAACTAGAGTCCCCGCCTTCTTCACTTCTAGACCTCTAGACCTTATGCTTCAATTCTGAATCCGTCAGTGGATTCACCTGTAGAAGCACCCCCGAGAGCAGCTCCAGAGGTGTGCTCTCCTGATGCCGTAGGCGTCTCAGTCCAGTTAACCTGACAGTCGAGATGAACCGGGAGTGGGTCGGATAGCCCTGTCTATAAAGCGCTTGATGTAGAAGCTTGAGAACCTGAGTCCAGCCCCCTAGGTGAGAAATAAAATATTGAGTCTGTTAAGCTCATCAAGTAAACGTGCCTGGCACTAAGTCCGACGATCTTAGTTTGATCCCGGGACCCACACGGCAGGAGAAAACAGATTCCCTTGGATTGTCCTCTTACCCCATGTATAAGCTATGGACTGCCCACTTACACATACACACACACACACAAACACACACAAATAAAATGTAATTTTTTTTAGTTCCTGGAATACATTTTTATTCTCAGAAATGATACAATTAGAGTCAGATGAACCATTTGCATAGCTAATTAGACCTTTGCCAATTTTTAATTTTTTTTTATTATTTATTGCAATTTATTCATTTTGTATCCTAGCTGTAGCCAGCCACTGAGTTCTTGTCAGAGACAGTCTCTGTTCCCATTACTAGGGAACCCATTTGGACACTGAACTGCCATGGGCTACATCTGTGCAGGGGTTCTAGGTTATTTCCATGCATGGACCTTGGTTGGAGTATCAGTCTCAGAAAAGACCCCTGTGCCCAGATTTTTTGGTTCTGTTGCTCTCCTTGTGGAGTTCCTGTCCCTTCCAGGTGTTTCTATCTCCCCCTTCTTTAATAAGATTCCCTGCTCTACGATCAACAATCAATAAATGGGACCTCAGGAAACTAAAAAGCTTCTATAAAGCAAAGGACACTGTCTTCAGAACAAAATGACAGCCTACAGATTGGGAAAGGATCTTCACCAACCCTGTATTTGACAGGAGGCTAATATCCAGGAGAAGGTGTGGAGAAAGGGGAACCCTCCTCCACTGCTGGTGGGAATGTAAACTTGTACAACCGCTTTAGAAATCAATCTGGCGCTTTCTCAGACAATAACTTAATTTTAAATATTTTAATAATAAAACAACAAACATGCTGTGACTAACCACCACAGCCAGTCAGCACTAACATGAGGAGACTCTGCCAGACATTTCCAGTTCCTCCTATAGAACCCCCCACAAAGCCAGTCTCCTCTCCTCCAGGGTGAGAGGAGTCTTGATGGTTATTCTCTGGTCCTTGCAGTAACCCTATTAACAGAGAGGGTCGTGGTGGCCCAGAGAAGGGACGTTCACCAAGGTCACTCAGCAGCTAGCAGAAGACAGAGCTGGGACTGAACCCACTTCCCTTCTTGGGCAGCTGCTCCTGGGAGGAGCCTGAGTACTCAGTGGCAAATTCCAGGGACTCCAAGTAGGTTGCTCAGCCCGCCTCCACAGGCTACCGGGAAGGCCAGGCCCTGGTGGCTGGCAGGGAATGCCTGGTCTTCTCTCGCGTGAGGCCAATGGCTTGCTCAGCCCCCTTTAAGGAGCGCTCTGCCATCCAGTCTTAATTTTAGCTTGGAGGCTTGCCACCGGCAGCTTTAACTAGAGGCCGGCTGAAGTTATGCAGGACAGCTGTCAGCCGGCATGCTGGGTGGGGCCTATTTAGCCGGCGGGGGCACCGGTCTGGAGACCCTAAGCTTGGTCTTTCTGCCCCAGGACTGTCAATAACACCAGCCACAAGGCTCGGATCTCCTGGCGAAGGTGCCCCAGCCCCACGATGATGACGGAGGAGCACACGGATCTGGAGGCACGGATCATCAAGGACATTCACTGCAAAGAGATAGACTTGGTGAACCGCGACCCCAAGAACATCAATGAGGACATTGTGAAGGTAAGCTCGGGGACCAAGCAGGACATCATGGTCCTCACATACTTGAGGTCAGTCTCCCTGAAGCTCCCTGAATACCGTCTTCTTCAACCCCCAGCAAACAGGCAAGATTATACGGGCCATAGCAAGGAAAGAAGAAAACATTAGCCACATGCATGATGGGGCTGAGGGGAAGACACCAAAAATGCGTTCTTTCTAGTAGCTCCAAGGGCCTGCCCTTGGCTCTGGCTACAGGCCCAGGAGGAATCGCGGGGAAGATTCAGAACCTGCTTTGCTGTACCAGCGGCACTTCGGCTGTCTCTATAGCAGGCTTGGGGTTAATCTGAGGGCAGCTTCAGCGGGGACCCCTCCAAGAAACACTAGCTGCACTATAGTGGTGCCTAGTATTTGTCCCTCTGGCACCCTGTGCCCTACAGACCATCCCTGCAACTCTCTGCCTCACCCTAGCTCCCTGCCTCATTCCAGGCCTGGTGCCTGGGACCAGGCATAGGCCTCTCGGCAGGAGCCTAAAGGGAACATTCAGTTGTCAGCCTTGGGTCCACACAACTAAGTCTCCACCTAAATGCCAGAGGGACCTTCCCCCTCCTCAGAGCAAAGTCCCTGCCACCAGCCTCAGAGTCCCCAGAGGGCCGGGGATCCTGGCTAAGCACTGAATCGTGGGCCAAAGCCACCTGGAGAGCTGCAGGTGTGGTGTGACCCCTGGGACAGCCACCCTGCAAACTGTGAAACCATCCACAGTACTGCGGTCTCTCCCTATCGGCTGCTGTGCTCTGTGCACCAATGTGGGCACTGTGCTCTTTCGCCATGACAGTCCCCATGGCTTTGTTTTACATGTGCAGTTTTGTAAGATCAGACTAGAATCATGTCAGGTTGACAGAAAAACCAAACAGACAGTACAGAGATGGCCAAAGCACACACCTGCTCTGAAATTTACACTTTTCCAGCAGTCACTTTTGAAAAAGGAAACTCCAGCAGCTGAAATTGATTTCTGTGAGGCCGACAAGATGGCTCACTGGGTAACAAAGCCATTGCCAAACCTGATGGTCTGAGTTCAATCCCAGGACCTAATATAGTAGAAGGAGAACAGACTCCCACGGGCCCACTGGCTTCCACACATGCACCATGGCATGCATGTACACACACATACACACACACTAACTAATTTTTAAAAGAAATGATGTTTGTACTTAGCTCTATATGCAGAATTGTAGCGCTTCAACATCTAAGCCGCATGAAAGAATACACATCTGTTTCTAGAACTTTGTGTGTCTTGTAGTAAGGACTCAGGTGGACTCCAGATTTCCCTCAGAAACACTTGTTCCATATTTGGTTCATAAGATTTAATGTTGGAAGCTGATTCGCATGCTCAGATTGTGCCAAACTTTCTTAAGTTTGGCACAACAGTGAAGCCATGGCTCTCTTTTTATATTGCGATTATTATGGCACAGAATTTAGAGACCTGGGGTCATATGAGACACAGATTTTGGTAACACAACCAAGGGTTCATTCAAAGGCACAGCCAGAGCTGCCATCCTTCAAGACTGCTCCTCCTACATGGCTGAAACCCAATATCTGCCTGTCCACACCCAGCACAAGCTACTGCTGCCCGTTTGCTCTGCCTGGTGACTCCCCATGCCACCCCAACACCCCCCCCAGCACATACCCCTGTATCTTGGGAAGAATTGATTGTCTTCACTCTACCCAACTCAGACTTCAAGGACATCACCCAGTGTCACCTCCTCCAGAAAGACTTCCCTGACTCCTCCAAGTAGCCAACTGCTTCACACCTCTGTGTCCCTTCAGTGGGTATGACTCCTCTAACAGCTCACATTGTTCTGTGTCAAATTGACAGACGTCACTAATGGTGGCGATGGAACTCCGTGGGGTGCTTACAAAGCAAAGTTTTCCAAAGTCAAAGTGCTAGAGAAGTGTATCAGCCTTGGTTTCCACAGAGCGGTCCAGCTGAACTTCCTGCTTTCAACTCCAGACTCCTCCCCCAAAGCAAAGATACTGGATATGTTACCTAAGCTTCTGAACCTCATTTCCTCTGTGACATTACAACAGTGCCATTTAAGTCCAAGAGGTAAATGAGCCTCAGACAGCTCTGAGCAACAGAAATGTCATGTGTGGACTGAAGGTATAAAACACAGTCCCCCCACTCCTAGGAAGTCTGTGGTTATAGGGCTGAACAGAGCCTCATGCAGCTTCCAGTCCAGAAGGCTGGAAAACTGAGCCCTCTGGGGTTCTTGATGGACCATTAGGGATGGAGATAAGAAGCATGGGAAAGCACAATTTCTTGGAGAGGCTGTGATGCGTATCAAGTGCAGAAGGAACCAAGAAGTTCTACTAAGCCAAAAGGGAGCCCACATCAGGCCCCAGATCCAGACTATGATCCAAAGACAGAGGCAGAGACTGCAGTATAGGTAACCAGCTTTCTGTCGCATCTCTCTGACAGCCCTGATGCCCATACAAATAGCTCCCGAAGACTAAATGAAAGGTGCACAATTAATTTTGTCCAGAGGAAATTAACTGAAATTGTTTGGACATTGTCTGCTTTGGGAAGTTGTCTGGCATTTCCTTTCCTTCATTTTTAATGAGCCAGAAATAAAATATTTAGAAATGCAGAACAGGGATAATATCGGGAGAGAAATACCACACAGTTTCAGAGAGCTGGCTGCCTGGGGGTAGGGCAAGCTGTCGGAACAGAACAGCTTTCTACTGCCTGGGTTTCTGTCATCACCCTGGAAAGACACAAGGCAGAAGGATGGACGGCAGGTGAGAAGTGGGAACAGAGCTAAGACAGAGGCCAAGGTAAAGATACAGGAGCCTGTTAAGCGGCCCCTCCCAGGGTGTTCTTGAATCTTAGCGGGGTCCTCTTGGGCTATGATGAACAGCAAGGACAGAATCCAGGGAGTACCAGCTGCGGTCCCCATCCTGGCACCAGCTATGACGCTAAGCTTGCTGAGTGTCTTGAAAAATCCTTTTCCCTCTCTGGGCAGGAGTGGGTGGAGAAGAGGGATCCAGTCCCCACTACAGTCACCTCAGATTTCACACAGTAAGACAAAAGAGAGAAAGGAGACAGTCAACCGGAAGAGCCAGCACAGGGTGGTACTTCTTATGGGTGCCGCCCTTGAACCCAGGCTGGAAAACGCGAGTCGCCATGAAACTAGGGACTGCACACCCATACGACTTGAACTAGCCTCTCATCCTCGGGGCAGGCCCCTGGCTGAGTGGAAGTCATGAGAGGTGGCAGCTGAGGAACTGTGAAGAGAGTACCTCGTTCCTTCCCCACCCACCCCCGCCACTAGTCACTGGGAACCTGCTGCACGCCAGGTGCCGTGCTTCCTAGAGGACATGGTGAGAGCTGTGCACGTGCTGCATAGCAGGCTCTGGGACTCTGAGATCACTAGTACATGTGCCCCACACGAGGGCACCTCCTGAAGACTCAGGTTTCAGAGTCTCCGGCACCCTCCCCACGCATGCCTAAAAACCCCAGCCTACCCTAGTCACTGGAGTCATTTCTGAGAAGGCTCAGGCTGACCCCAAGTCCCTCCCTCACTGGCTCACACATGTGCCCTGGGTCCCGAAGCAGCCGCTTTAGCTCTCCCTTTGTGGATGCCTCAAATCAGCCCCTTGAGAATGGGGAAGCAGATAGATGTGTCTGAACATGAATTCTCCACCCACTTCCAGTTCACACCTTCCTCCATCCAATGGCACCTTCCGATTGTCAGCTAAGGCCAGAAGCACTGAGAAGAGCTAACAGTCTACCATTTCCCTCCAAGTCCCACTCCCAATTTTGATGGAGTCTGCTGTGCAATAATAGGACTGACCCAATATTCCTCCATGGGAAGAATCCAAGCCCTGCAAGATGAGACAAGAATAAGGAGCCTGTACAGCACAGCGGAAGAGGCCAAATGCCATAAGCGGGTGTCAGAGGAAGTCACCTGGAAGGTTAGGGAAGGAAAGTGATTTGTGCCTAGGAAAATCAGGAGCCATCTTTTTGGCAAAATGATACCTAAGGTGCACTTTTTACAATGAGAAAAATGGTAACTGAGGATCAGGCATTCTAAGAAGAGGAAGTGGAATGAGCAATGATATGGAGGCATTTCAGAGTTCTAGGAAGAACACTGGGGAGAGTTTGTAAAAGCGAGGGGCAGGCGCTGTCGCCACCCCTTCCTGTGTGCACGGCAGGCATCATTAATGGATCACAGTGCTTTTCCAGGAAGCCAAGCCCCACCAGCTAGTCAGAGTTGGTACCACAAATAGAACATCTTTGCTACTCTGGCTGCTGGAGAATACTGAACCACCCAAAGAGGAAAACACAGAGCACCCGAAAGAGAATTTGTGGGTGAGAAAGCAGAAAGGTTAGGTTGAGGCTAGATCATCATAGTTCAGGCCTCACTGGCAGTTCCTTTCTGTAAGTGCTTTACCCTCTGTAAATTTCTTCTCAAAATGGCTACTGGGAGGATGACTCAGTCCGAAGATTTTAAGCTGCACAAGCATGGGGAACCAAGTCCAGTTCCCCCACAACCCATAGAAAAACCCAGGCAGGGCGGGTGTGTGCCTGTAACTCCAGCACTGGGACTGGAGGACATAAAATATCCCTGAGTCTTGCAGGCTAGCCAGGCGAGCTGAAAGTGAGTTCCAGGCTTGGTGAAAGACGGTCTTGGGGAAATAATGTGGAGAAGCGCTGAGTAAGATTCAGTGTGTATGCACACATATACACATGAACACACACACACACGGAACTAATACAGAAGTATTCTCACTTGGTGATGCAGATTCTGTTAGTCTACACCTTTCAAAGTGTGGTCTCCTTTTGGGGGGTTTAGCTTGCTAAAATGCAAGTTCCCTGCGCTTTGCCCTCAGGAGTCTTTATGCAACCAAGGCAGAGAATGTCTTGTGCCATCGGCAATCAAGGCCCCCAGCCCCCTAGAAAATGAACCTGGGATCCAGGGTGCTTTCCCCAGTGACACACTTTTATCAGCAATTAACTGCCATGTGATCCGTCATCCCAGCAGATCTATGGCTTTGTGGAGCTGCTGAGCAGTTCTGCTCTCTCTGGGGCCATCCCTGCAGCTCCGGTCAGATGGCAACCTAGGACTGACATCACTTGGGGACCATTCAAGGAGGTTCTCTGCTATTCTAGGACCATTCAAGGAGGTTCTCTGCTATTCTAGAGACAGAGGACAGGACTAAGTCCCAGATGCTGGGATGGCTGAGCTTCTATTTCAGAGTTTCAGGACTGTTTCTAGAAGAGCAGGTTGTAACAGACAGACACTAGCCTCGAGAGCAAAGTATAAAAGTGAACTTCAAAAACCGGTGTCTTGGGAGTCCCCAAAGCAGAAGGTGCCAGAACTTCCTGGTGCTTAGGCTGGAGCTACCCCAGTGCTCTCTTTGTCACATTCTGGTGGTTAAAATGAGTCACATGGCAAGCTCAGCCTTGAGATGAGACAAGACCACCCACGGACATAGATACAAAGAGGTGTGAGTCATCGAAGGTTATCTGGGGAGACTTGCTAGCCAGCAGCCAAAAGCTAGTACACAGTCTAGGACTCCGGCCAAAGCATTTCCGTCGCTCCCCATCCGACCTGCACCATCCTCACCAGAGGCACTAGCTGAGAGGGCAAGTGAGATGCCAGGAAGAAGCCGGCAAGAGGCTAGGTTCCAAAACACACTAAGAAGACAGTGAGCCCTACAAGTGGGTTCCATTCTCACTTCCCGTGGCCCCTTTTTAGCATTTTCCCTGGTTCTTTACACAAATGCAAATCCTGTTGTGCTCCAGCAAGGGCTCTGCAGGTATCCCTATGGGATGCTGTCCGCCCAAGATACTGGCAATACCTGCTCACCTCCTGTATGTATTCTGAGATTCAGCCCCTGCTGGGGTACCCTGCTACAGTGAGTGGAGAAAGGGTGAATGTTTTTGACTTAGGCACAGTCATGTCAAAGGCCCCAGAGCCTCAGACCCATGGAGTAATGGCAAAGTCTTCTCTCCAGGAGGTGACGGTCAGAGGTAAATGAAAAAAACCTTCCCTTTTGGTCTGGGTGTCGTTGTTGATAACATGTGCAGAAAATGTCCACATAGCTTTCTCACAGCTGGAAAACTGCTCACCCACAAAGCCTGATCCTACAAAGACTGGCTAAACCTGCCTCCTCGGTTTAACCCTATACCGTAAACCCTGCCTCCTTGTTCAGCTGTATGTAATAACCCCCGCCTCTCTGATCAACTCTATACAGTAAACATGCTGGGGCATGGTTATGCTCTGGTTTCTCCATCAGAGAGCTCAGTCCACCAGATCCCAGCTTTCTGGCCATGTCTATCCATTTTACCTTTTCTCCATTCCCTTATATGGCTCCAGTCTTACTCTAGGCTCTTATACACCCTACGAAATGACTAGTATAAGGTGCATGGGAAGAGATGATCTGGAGAGCCCAAATGCATTGTGGGTGTTACCATGGCCATCCCAGATCAAACAAAAATCTGCCAGTATCATTTCTAACAAAATAAGCAGGTCTCATCCACGTTTTCAGACTGTTCTGCGGCTATCGTCCCATTGTAATTTTATGCATCAGTGCTTTTCAGACGGTGTGGGTAAGGGTCAGTCTCACTGCGATTATCCCAGTCTTTTGTACAGCAATACTTTTTGTAAGACATAGTAAAAATTAACTGTCAGAGAAATGAAATGAAAAATAGGTATGCAGTATAAATGCTCATGAATGTTATTATATTCAGTAGTCATAAAATGACTGCATCAAATCTCTATCACTATTTCTTTTCTTTCTTTCTTTCTTTCTTTTTTTCTGTTTTCAAGACAAGATTTCTCTGTGTAGCCCTGGCTATCCTGGACTCACTTTGTAGATCAGGCTGGCCTCGAACTCACAGCAATCTGCCTGCCTCTGCCTCCCTGAGTGCTGAGATTAAAGTCAGGAGCCGCCACGCCTGACTCTATGACTATTTCTAACATGAACTCAGCTTATGTACCGGCCTTCTGAGAGTGAATGGCTCAGCCCTTATATAGCAGGACAGCAGGCCAGGAAACCAGGACTCAGCTATGCTAAGCTACTTGCTCCAGTCTTCTGACTCCAAAGCTGAAGCTATGCTGAGGACAGTGTCTCTATTCTCTCTTTGTAGAGTTCAACACCACAAATAACTAGATTCCCAGAGAGGAAAAGCACAGCACCTGAGTCACATAGTAACGCAACAGCCAACAGTGCTGGAAGCCCAGCACTGCCTCCCCCACTGCGAGGAATCTTAACTGAATCATCCTGACCTGATGACCACCGACCGAGTCATGTTGAATTCTTGGTGGAGGCAGACTTTTGATGGGGGTAGGTGTTGTCCTCCCCCTAATTCTCAGGCAACCCAGCGGTCATGCTCCTTCCCAACCCTCTCCGTGACTGCAGAGGCTGTGCAGACCCGTGCCAGTTAACCAACGGGCTTTCTTGCTGCTCCAAAAATAACTGTCAGCTATATAGGTAGCTCTTTGGCTTTCTCGGCCCTAACCCTCCCAGAGAGATCGTTCTCCCTCCCATTGCTAGAAAGGAGGTAAGAAATAGTTCACAGCGTGCTCGATGCGCTGGCATGGCCACCTAGGTCTGCTCAGTGACTCTTACGTGTGGCTTTTATGAATGGCTCTCCAAACCAGCATTTGTGACCAGAGTGCCCTAAGGTCTCAGATTCAATTGAGGGGGGCAGCTGCCACCTCCCAGCATAGTGCAGCCCTCCAACATCACGTTGCTGCTTCAAAGAAAAGAAACCAGTTGGCACATTTTCAGGCCTCAAAGATGATCCCAGTGGGGGGAGGGGGGAGTCTCAAGTATGTGTGCCCATGGTTTCTGGGTAGAAATGGTAACTAAAAAACACAACAGAAATTTTCATGGAAGGAACAAGCACTATAAGCAGAAAAGGAGAGAAAGAATCCATCTATTATTGGCTTTCAATGAGAGGTTCACACAGTATAATGAGGTCAGCTGGAGAATTCTTTTATTCATGATCTGGAATGTCAGCAGAACTTTCGAGACATAGTTTCTAGGAACTTAAGAGCATTTAACCAAGTACTTGTCATTAATGAGAACCTACCATGTGGCAGATATTGAGTTCTGAGCAAGGGTTGCTCAATAAGTATTTGTTTCTGTAAATGAACAGATGAACAATGGATAGATAAGAAGAAAAGAGGATAGGTAGGGAATATGGGTAAACAGATGGGTAGAAAGATGAATGACTAGATAGAGCTAAGGGAGTTGGTAGATGGGTGGGTAGAAGATGGGAGAGTGGATAGTAAAATGAATAGATAAATAAATGATACATAGATAGATAGATAGATAGATAGATAGATAGATAGATAGATAGATAGGTAGTAGACAAACGGATGAAAAGAAAATAGGTGATACATGGATTAAGATGAAGAAATGAATGGGTAGATAAATATGTAGAAGAGGGAATGAATGGGTAGATAAATAGATGGTTAGACAAATGGTGGATAATAAATTATTAGATGAATAGATAGATGAGTAAATAAATGAATGGAAAGGAGGATGAATAAATGCATAGATAGATAAACAGATAACTCGTGAGATATATGTGGATCATGAATAAATGGAAGAAAAAATTATTTCTGCTCTTTATACCAATAAGAAATGCTAACCCCTATTTCATTTCTAACATTTATTTCTTTTGTCTCTTTTTAAACTGAAAATAGATATTTTTCAAATAATATATTTTGATCATGGTTTCCCCTACCCCAATTCCTCTCAGATCCTTCCTACCTCTCTACCCACTCAAATTCACCCCCTTTCTCTCTGTACAAATACTTGTGCACATAAGAGTCCCATAAAAACACAAAATAGGAAACCAGCCATAATATCTAAGTGTCATCGTTAGGGTTTCTGTTGCTGCAGTGAAACACCATGACCCAAAATCAAGTTGGGGAGAAAAGGGTTTATTAGGTTCACACTTCCACAGCTCTGGTTTCTGTGCATCAAATTCCCAAGATGTCCAACTTACAAAGAGTGCAGATTGGTTTAGGCTCACAGTTTTGGAGGTCTCTGTCCATGAAAGAAAGCCCCATTGCTTTGAGCCTATAATAAGACAGTCCATCGTGGCTGAAACACAGTTGAAGCAAGCCATTCACCTTGTGTCAGAGAAATGAAAGAGAAAGAGGAAGGGAGGGCATACCACCTATGGTCTAACCTACCACTAGGTACCAACAAAAAAAGTTCTTTGGTCTCCCAGTAGTGCCTCCCTGGGGACCAAAGGCTTTAACACTTGTTCCATTAGAGGTCATTT
Source organism: Psammomys obesus (assembly GCF_907164565.1). Classification (NCBI taxonomy): domain Eukaryota; kingdom Metazoa; phylum Chordata; class Mammalia; order Rodentia; family Muridae; genus Psammomys; species Psammomys obesus. The sequence continues at coordinate 2,000,430 of NW_026596101.1, read as the reverse complement.
CAGATCCAAACTCGAGAAGAAGCTGACCAATCCTCACCCAGCTATTAAGTGCCAGCCAGAGTTCTGAGTATTTTCATGACTCAATCCATTTAATCCTCTGACAATGCCTACAAAACAGGGTAAGGAAAAAGCAACCCAGAAAATCTCAATAAATTGCTTGGGTTATCCAGCCAATAAGCAGCAACTAGGGTCCAAGGCACAGCAGTGACTCCACACTGAGGCACAAACAGGAAAAGTGTGTCAAATGGAGGAAGTTGCTGGAATAAAGAATGGTCTGGGCTACAGTAATTAATGACCCTTGGATCTTGGTGAGTGTGAAGATAAAGAACTGTAACTCTGTCTTGGAATAGGTTTTTCCGCCTACCAAGAGCTAGATCTCACTGGGAGTGGCTACCCTCCCTGAGGGCTGGAGCCCAGCCAGTATGGACCTTGGGGTATGACCCAAGCTGGGGTAGTAGGAAGACACTGGATTAGTCGGGATGTGTGAATTGAGCCTGGTCTTCGCCCAGCCTAGAGTCCCCTCCTCTGGCCTCTATGCTCCCCAGTACTGTGGGAGGAATGGGAAGCATGTCCACAGGGAGCCCTCTGCTCCTCTACTCAGGACTGTCGCATAAAACAGAGGCAGGATCAGAACGTGTTGGGTAAGGAGGGCAGTGGAGAATGGCCAAGTGGGACAAAGGCAGAAAAGCAAGCCTCTGCCTAAATGCCTCTCTTTGCTGGCAGAGCTCCTGAGGCCATGTAGGGTCTCTCTATGAGCTACCCCAGGAGACCTTCTCAGGAAGGATGCTGGCCATCACAGGGGTTGGGAAGGCCTCTAAGGTCAAAACATTTCCATAGACACGGTCCCTCCCTGAGAAACGGGGTGGCAAATGAATCCAGGTTAAGTTGGAAGGGCCCTCCAGCCTAGCTCCTGGGATTCTAGACTTTGGGAGATCCCTGAAGAAATAGAAACTCTGCATCTTTGCTCCATGTACACCAGAGGTGAAGATGCCAGTTCTGGGCTGGGGTATAGCAACAGGCCCATGTGTTTTTCCAACTCAGAGTTACTAGTTAAAAGTAGGTGTCACCAAGTTCTCACTGACCCCTGTATCCGTTCTCACATAACACCCCCAAGTGCTCCTACTGCCCAGCTGCAATAAACAAGCTGCTCAAAACCCAGATACAGCTGGGCACTGCCCACCACCATAGAGGGCCCTCCCCCCAGTAGCGAAGTCTCCCTGCCTCCCCTCTCCAGCACCACACTGCTCGGTGTTCACATTGGCCTCCAGGAAGACCCTGAATCGCCTACAGGCCACACTGTATAGTCCAGTGGCTTCTAGTATTTTCTGTTCCTTCAGCCCTGATGCTCTTTTCCAGCTTACAACCCTCTGTCCACCTGGTAGCCTTCAGACACCAGCTGTCCCCAGGAAGTTCCTAGCTCCGTAGTCAGGAGTTAAATGTCCTCATCCCCAGCTTAACCCATCACTTAGTGCTGCAGTGATGCTGTCTTCGTCAGCTTCATGAAGACTAAAGCTTGTGACGTGTCCACAAGTGATCCATATATCTCTGCAGGTTAAATATGACCATCCAACTTTTGGGGTTTTTTGTTTTTGTTTTGAGACAGGAACTAACATAACCCAAGCTCACTTTAACACTCTATATAGTTGAGGATGACCTTGAACTCCTGATCCTCTTGCCACCACCTCTCAAGTTCTGGAATTATTTTGTGTCACTACAGGTTGAAGCCAGGGCTTTGTGTATGCTAGACAGATTGATCCTCACCCTAGCTCCCGGCTGTCCAACTTTTTTAGGATTAAAAGATTATAGATTGTATATGTGTGTGTTTTAGGATTTGGTTGCTGTAATAAAACACAATGGCCAAAGCAACTTGTGGGGGGAAGGGTTTGTTTCAGCTTACAACTGTCAGGCCCACTATGCCACCAAGGGAAGTCGGGACAGGAACTCAAGCAGGGTATGAACCTGAAGGCAGAAGCTGAACCAGAGGCCATGGAGGAACACACTGCCTACTAGCTTGCTTGATCTACTTTCTTATGCACCCAGCACCACCTACCCGGGGGTAGCACCACACACAACTGGAACATCAATCACTAATTAAGAAAATGTACCACATTTCTCATCTGCTGGAGAAAATGTTTCAAGAGAGTTTCCCTCTTCCCAAATGACTCTAGCCTGTGTCAAGTTAACAAAAAAGTAGCCGGGACTTCTGGGTGAATGAAGAATGAAGAAGCTGAACAGGCTTCAGGGTTCCTTCTAGCTATAGCATGCGGTGAGTCAGCAGGGCCGGGAAACACTAGCATCCATGCTGGAAACTCATTGGAGGTACAGCCCCTGACCCCACCAAGACCCACTGAGGTTCAACAGACATCCCCAGGGTTTCTTCCATTTTTTTTAAATCTTTGGTTCAGTTCTATTTGACTTATGTGTATGGATGTTTTGCCTGCATATATTTATGTGTGTGTGTGTGCATATATATGTAGATATATTTGTATATATGTATGTATCTGTATACACACATATATATAGCGTGCAAATGCCTGGGGCCCGTGGAATTCAAAAAAGGCTGTCAGAGCCCCTGGAACTAGAGTCATGAGTGGTTGTAGCCACTAAGTGGATGTTAAGAACCAAATCCACGTCTTCTGAAAGAGCAACAAGTGCTAAACCATTTCCCTGGCCTCCCTCCCAGGGTTTCTGGTGCAGGCATGAAAGCAAACACTAGAAAAGCCCACATACAGTTTGAGTTGAGCTGTCGCACTTCTTGCTCCTGCAGGTAGATTTTGAAGACGTGATTGCAGAGCCTGAGGGCACCTACAGCTTCGATGGCGTGTGGAAGGTGAGCTACACCACTTTCACGGTCTCCAAGTACTGGTGCTACCGCCTGCTGTCTACGCTGCTGGGTGTGCCCCTGGCCCTGCTCTGGGGTTTCCTGTTCGCCTGTATCTCCTTCTGCCACATCTGGGCCGTGGTGCCCTGCATTAAGAGCTACCTGATCGAGATCCAGTGCATCAGCCACATCTACTCACTGTGTATCCGCACCTTCTGCAACCCGGTCTTTGCTGCGCTGGGCCAGGTCTGCGGCAACATCAAGGTGGCGCTGCGGAGGGAAGGCTGAAGCCAGGCTGGGCTACAGGGAAGGCTGGGCACCGGAAATACCGCCAGGTGAGCGCCGTGGCTGTGCTCCATGCCGGCTGCTGGAGAGCTCATTCTTTTTTCCGGTTCCCCTCAAGATGGAAACACACGGTGCAGGGGAGCCAGAAGGAAAAGACAGCCCAGCGTGGAAACACAGGCGCCCTCGCTCTGCCCAGCCCACCACAATCCCCTGTGACCCTGCCTAAGGGGAGGGTTTGTTAAGAGGCAGCTACCGCAAGGCTTTGCGTTCACATGTACTGTAATAGCACAAACCAGCACCAGTCCCCTAGAGGGGTGACCTGTCTTCTCATGCTAGGGAGAGCAAGCAGTGACTGCGGGCATGAGGAGGGTGCTGCAATAAAAGGTTTTGGCTGCACCAGGGAACACCATCCTTTGCTTGTGTCTGTATATCCTTTTCTGGTTCAGTTGGTCCTCCATGCAAATTGAAAACTAGCTCTAAATTTTGTCTTCTTTAGGGTCCTGCTGGTTTGCTGGGCATACACAGGGTCTCTCCCATACAAGATGATTTTTGTTTTGTTTGTTTATTTTTCGAGACAGGGTTTCTGTGTAGCCTTGGCTGTACTGGTCTGTATTTGTAGACCAGGCTAGCCTCAAACTCTCACAGATCGTCCTGCCTCTGCCTCCCTGAGTGCTGGGATTACAGGCGTGTGCCACCACGCTGGCTGGAGATTATTTTCAAATGACTTGCTGAGGAAGATTGAGGGCAGGTGAGGACCCCAGGCACTGCTGAGGATAGGCCCCAACCTCAAACTTCTTGGAACCTCCCCTCTGGCTCAGAAAACACTGAGCCCAAAATATACACCCTCAGCACTAATAGACATCAGGAGTGCCTGAGGCCCAGGGTATTCCTATCTGAGCTAGCTGTGAAAATAAAAGCAACAGAGTGAACTTGCACTCTTTCTCTTTCTCCCCCAGAGCATAAACAAACATCAAATCTTAGCAACCCAGTTCTCAGACTGCTCTCCTCACATTTCCCCCTGGGAGCTTGGTCCCTCCAAGATGACACCAAAGAATCCCAAATCTCCAGTTAGACCACAGCACACAATGGGTTTGACAAATCCCACAAGGGGTTTGGTCCAAGATCCTTGCATCCTTTCACAAACAGACAAGCACACCTAGGACTCCAGAGAATGATAACAGGTCCCCCTCCAGCCCCTGCCACAGCCCGTGCAGCCATAATCAGCAGAAGGAGACCCCGGAGCCTGCCGGAGAAATTAATATGACAGATCATTGTTCTTGGGAGGGAGGAAAAAGGCAATGGGAATATACAGAAAAAAATTGTTTATTAAGTGCACCTTTTATGAAGCAGATGGTAAAGCAGGCATTTCAGGATTGGCCAAGTCACTCACCAGATGCAGGGAACATGGGGCACCACACAAAGTCCATGGAAGAGCAATGCCAAGGTGTTCACACTGTGAGCTAAGTGGCATCTCATTGCAATTGAATACAAAACAGCTACACGCTGAAGCCAGGATAATCATTCTGGCAGCCTGCACTGATGTCCCCTCATGCCTTCTGGAGTGATGACTCAGGTTTGTCCCAAAAGAAGACCACAGATTTTTAAATGTAGATTCTTTTTTCAGGGTCTAAATAACCCTGTTTGCACTCTTGACTTCTTGTGGTCAGAACAATGCAACATTCCAGAACATTCAGCATGCTCCGATTTAATACGACCTCCAGCCCTGCACAAGGACTGGAAACAGGTTGAAAAACAGGAAAGGATGTTGCAGATGTCAGGTGTGGGTATCTGAGGAAGGAGAACACAGGCCACAGGATTGCGGGAGTGTCTTGAACCCCTAGAGATCCTAGGCTTTGGTTGGGGAAATACCAAGAAAAGGTGAAAGTATTCTCCGGTGAGATTGGGACGGGGGGTACCAATCCACGTTTGCTGATGAAGGCAGTTGTCACCTATTATGACATAGGCACAGGTGTCAGAACCATAACCAGCCTCAAGGTACCAGCTAGAGCTTTCAAGTAGAATGACAACCGCAGCATGCCAGTATGCTTTTATGCCCTCTGGGGGCTCTCAGGAACACTGTGGCCCCTGGTCGGAATATCTGAGTCACTGTTCCCTTGACCCCTACCACAACCCCTGTTGGCTCTAAGGACGGCAACTTCTCAGTGAACAACAAGGGACTGGGACATCTTCAAGACACAGATGCTAACAGGCCCCACCCTCCTGCCATGTGTGTACCCAGCGTGGTCTAGAACATAGGCACCGACACCCCAAAGCTTCAGAACCCTGCTAGATTCTCAAAGATCAGGGACTAGCTGGTGATGACACTGCACGCAGGGGCGGGACTACTATGCGTCGGCCCTGGGCACATAAGTGACATTGCCTCCTGTCTCCGGGTGGGGCCGACCAGCTTGCCCTAAATGGTGGGTGTCCAACAAGGCAGCACAATGCTCCCTCCCTCCTCCCTGAACAGTGGACTGTATGGCTTGTAGTCACGTGTACAGGTGTACATACAGATATATGTGTGGGTTTGGGCAAATACTGCAGTATGGAAGAAGAAAAATGCGTTTAGAAATTGGGAGGGGGGTGGCAAACTGAATCTGCAGATTTGAGGCTTTTTGAAAGTGCTCTTGATATATCTCAATAAGTCCAGAAATGGGTCTGGGTATTTCAAAGGTGCTCCAGAGTGCATGGTGACCAGCCACAGACCGAAAGCCACTTTTCAATTTAATGACCGAAGGTATTTCTGAGACACAGTCATATCCTGCCCTCAAGGCTGAGAGGACATTTGAGAGCATGCTTATCAGATAAACAAAACCTTTGAGACTCCTGGGGAATTGCTGTTCTAAAGAAGACAGGGCACGGCAGCTGCAGAGTGTCCCTTGGACCTTTGTTAAAGCCAGATAAGGGTGATCACAGCTTTCACAGGCCAGAATAGAGCCAGCCTCTCCTTCAGACACTTGGAGGTGATGAGTCACAGGAGAAAGACCAAGGAAGATGGACCATGAAATTCATCCTTTTTTTTTTTTTTTTTTCAGAATTCGGCTCTTGAACTTTTTTTTTTTCCACAAAGTGAATATAGTTCAGTGTTTTGTTTTGTTTTGGGTTTTTTTGGATTTTTTTTTTGTATGTGTGTGTGTGTGTGTGTATAGGGGTGTCTGCTTGCATGTGGGTGTGTGTATATCCACATGTACATGTAGAGACCAAAGCTCAACTTCAGGTGTTTTTCTCCATCACTCTCCACCTTATTTTTTATTTATTTGCTTGTTTACTTTGAGATAGAGACCTTTGCTGAACTTGAAGCTGATCAATCTGCTAGGCTGGCCAGCAAGTCTCTGAGATCCACCTGTCTCCACCCTTAGGGCTGAGGTTACAGACGCACACCACTGAGCCTGGCTTCTGCATGAATGGCGGGTATCTGAAGTCAGGCCCTCATCCCTGCTCAGCAGACACTTCGCTGAGTGAGCCATCTCCTCAGCCCCTGGTTCAGTGATTTTTCAATATGTTCTCAGAATTGTGCACCCACCACAAATTCCGAAGCATTTTGGCCACCCCAGTTCCCATCTCCTTGGGAATTTTAGGGTCAGTTTATCAATTTTTGCAGAAGCCAGCTAGCATTTTGATGAGGATTATATCAAATCTGTCCAACAATATTGCATCTCTGATTCATAAGCACAAGGTGGCTCCATTTCTTTAGTCTTTCGGTGCTGTTTGCAGATGTGAGGGCACAAGGCTTCCATTTCCTCTGTTAACCCTAGCCCTCCTATATTTATTCTGGCACTTTTATGGATGGTCTCTCTTAAGTTCACTTTCTTATTGGTCACAACAATATAAGGAAATATCAATGATTTTTGTACATTGACCTGGCAGTAACTTTGCTATTCAGCTGTCAGCTCCAGAGAGAGAGAGAGAGAGAGAGAGAGAGGGTAGAAAAGGAAGAAGGGCTATGTGCATGTGTGTACATGTATACTTTTGCATGTGTGTGTTCCTTAGGACCGCGAATGTGTGGGTCGATGCTGTGTACAAACAGCTCTCCTCCTCTCTCTCTTGGATGGCTCTCATTTCTTTTTCCTTTCCCAATATTTGTCAAGCATAAGCCTCTTCAACATTTCAGTCCATGTTCTCATTGCCTTCCTGAGCAAGGTGGCCTCACAGTTCAGTTTACAGTTCCCAGTGATTTCTTGGGACAAACTGATCCCTAAGGATACTAAGATCTGGCCACACAACTCAGGTCAGAAGGGAATTAGCACCACTTTGCATCTGCAGCCTCATTTCCCATTCCTCATCCCAGCCCACTGGGTCTCCTCACATAACTGGCCACCAATCCTAGGCATACTGCCTTTCACAAGATCCCAGAATAAACAAGTAAAAGAAAAAGAAAGAAAGAAAGAAAGAAAGAAAGAAAGAAAGAAAGAAAGAAAGA
>NW_026596101.1:1957744-1992894 GCF_907164565.1 Psammomys obesus | reverse complement strand
AGAAAGAAAGAAAGAAAGAAAGAAAGAAAGAAAGAAAGAAAGAAAGAGAGAAAGAGAGAAAGGAAGGAAGGAAGGAAGGAAGGAAGGAAGGAAGGAAGGAGAAAGAAAGAAAGAAAGAAAGAAAGAAAGAAAGAAAGAAAGAAAGGAAGGAAGGAAGGAAGGTAGGTGGTGGGAGTCCAGGTGACCCTCTGATGGCTGCGTGGCCCTATCATTTCCCACAGAGACATTTTCCCACGTCAAGTCACACTCTAGCCATCCCAAAAAGAGGAGGGTCACACACCAATAGGCACCTTATACAGCTCTATGCACGGCCACCAGGGGGGAAGACCAGAGTCCGCACAACCCAGAGGCTAGGCCAGGCCTGTGGCTCATGCTGATGATGGCTGAGAACAGCTCCTCTGGCTGGAGCTGCGGTGGCTCAGGACAAAGGTGGATGAGTTGCTTTTCTTGCTGACGCTTGTCTCTCCAGGCCGGCTGCCCTTCAGGGAACTGGCAGAGCAGCAGAGGAAGCGCTGCACAAGTTCGTGGAAGAGGTGGCCTGTGAAGAGCATGTAGATCCAGGGATTGCAGCAGCTGTTGAGGCTGGCCAAGAGCATGGCGATGATGAAGGCAGAAGCTGCAGGGTGGGTTGGGAGGGAAGGAGAAGAAGGAGTCACTCTGGATCCATCGCAGACCCTCCTGACTCAGCCATGGTTGCCCCGGCAACAGCTATCCCAAGGTATCACAGGCTGGATTACAAGACAAGGTGCCAACACAGCACAGTGTGTTTTCTCCCACATCCTTGCTCAGGGTCCACTCCCCGATCTAACCAGGCCACAGCACAGCCCTAAAGCTACCTCACCCTTGCTCTTAACTCCAGCTTCCCAAGGCACTAAAGTCCTCTGTCCTTCAGCAGGTGCTGTCCAAATCACAGACACTTGTTCCCCCATCCTTCACCCAGCAAATGCCTAAGTGCCTGCTACATGGATGGGAAAGGAGTGGCCAGGAGATGCCAGCCTTCATTTGCATAGCCCAGCCAGTATCAAACACTATATGTAATTGGAGGCTTCAGTTCCTTCATCTTTACATGAAACAATGAGAATTTTCCAAGCTGCCTGGAAGCCAGCAAAGCACGAAGAGTACCAGGTCCACAGGAGTGCCCAGTAAGAGGTAATGGCTATCACCTCATGCCGGGCACCCACTGTGGACACCAGAATGAAGAGACGAACTTACTCCCAGGAACCTTCAAGCAGGAGAAAAAAAAAAAACAAAAAAAAAACAAAACAACAACAAAAAAAAAAAACTGGGTTTCTTTCATAGACTGGAGACTGTTTCTGACAAGAGATTAGTCTGAGCAGCTTCTCTAGAAACCCTGGAGGAAAATAACAATGAGACTAAGGATTTCTGCCTCGCCCTCATCACTCATGAGGGAAGAGCCCCTCAGGGGCTGGGCAAACCCACTGGTTTTTCATCTTTTGGAAAACTTCTAAGACACCAGAAGTTAAGCTCTCAACCCCTGGGTGAGATCTTCCCTGGGAGGCTGGAGTGGCAGGGCCGGGGTGCAGACAACAGAGGCTGCCAGTGAAGTCCCCACCAGCCAGGGAGGAGGAGCAGCTGGGAGGCCTGAGTGGTTCTCAGAATGAACACCTTAGGGCACAGCAGCTCCTGGGAACCTGGATGAAATGCAGGTGCTCAGGCCCCTAGGAAGGGGCTCAGCAGTGGTAGAACAAGCCGTTGGGGGTCCTGAATGGCAGCCGACTTTAAGGGCTGCTGATCCAGTTCATTTGTGTGCCAGTTAGCACAGAAACAAGCTACAATAGACAGACAGACAGATAATAAATAAATTAATTAATAGATAGATAGATAGATAGATAGATAGATAGATAGATAGATAGATAAGAGTGAATCTTGCAAGAGAGTTTTTAGAAATCCAAGTAGGTGGGTTCCAAAGTAAGGGGAGCAGAGGCTGTCTTTGACATGGATTCTGTTGCCTGTTCTTTGATCACTTCCCTCTGGTATGGCCTCTTGCCAGGCCACTGAGGAAGAGGATGCAGGCAGCCCTAATGAGACTTGATAGGCTGAGGTCAGATGGTAGGGGAGGAGACCTCCCCGTTATTGAGGACCAGGGGAGGGGGGAAGGCGGGAGGGTTGGACTGGGAAGAGATGAGGGAGGGGCTACAACTGGGATGTCGAATGAATAAATTATAAAAAATAAATTTAAATTAAAAAAAAAGAAACCAAATAGGGACATCCAATCCCTAAAATGAAAAGAATAACAAATAGAGAGCAACAGAGGAAGAAACACCGATATGATCAGATTCCTTATTTTTATTAAGGAGAGTTTTCTGTTGGCTTTCAGTTTGCCTGGGTAAAGGGAAGATAAGAAACGCTGGTGGGATGCCTCAAGGATAGAGTCGCCCACAGACTGAAAATAGAGTATGTTCAAAATCATAAAGGCGGCAAAAGTCAATAAAGGCCAAACACAATGAAACAGTCTGTCAGCCCCAGAGAAGATGGAGGGGAAAGAAGAGACTCTCAGCCACACCCAAAGGCATCAGCCGCCTCCCACACTGTGTATAATTATGAAGTACAGGCTGAGCAAGCCTGATGAGACGGCCCAGCGTTTCAAGGGCTCCCAAGTTAGAAAGTTTTTGTATGTTGACATGACTCCCCAACTGGAAAGTGTCACACCTGACATCATACGATAATGTCAGTCAAAACCCAAGCCCTGAGTAAAATTCCCTTTCGGCTGCATGTGCAAGGCGTACACGAAGCATGTGTGAATTTCATGGTCAGACTCGGGCCCCACCCAAGACAGATTGTCGCTTTTGTGTAAATATTCTAAAATCCAGAGAAACACCTCTGGTTCTAGGTGTCTTGAATGTGGATCCTCTGAAGAGACTGGCATCCTGGTTTTGCATTTAGAATGACCGAAGCATGAAAACATTGTCAGCCCGTGGCATAGCGCTGTTTCTGAAGGGGCATGCGAGCATGCAGGCAGGCTGACTGTCAGCACCTCTGTCCAAGGCTTCCAGAGAGGTCTGCACCCCAGTTTACAGATGAAGGGAGTGGTGCCAGAATGGAGGCAACCTCATCGAGGGCACACACGGCACCTTCACACCCTAAAGTAATGAAACTGGTTTCTTTTGAAAATAGGTTCCACTGCCACAGAGGGACTCTGAAAGACTCTGCCCTGCAGACTATCAAAGCAGACGTTGAGACTTATGGCCAACTGTTGGGCAGAGTGCATGGAATCTTATGTAAGTGGGAAATAGTAAGATCTGGAGAGTACAGGAACCCCACAAGGAGAGCAACAGAACCAGAAAATTTGAACACAGGGGTCTTCCCAGAGACTCATACTCCAACCAAGGACTATTCATGGAGATAACCTAGAACCCCTGTACAGATGTTGCCCATGGCAGTTCAGTGTCCAAGTGGGTTCCATAGTAATGGGAAGAGAGACTGCCTCTGACATAATCTGATTGGCCTGCTCTTTGATCACCTCCCCCTGAGAGGGGAGCAGCCTTACCAGGCCACAGTAGAGGACAATGCAGCCACTCCTGATAAGATCTGATAGACTAAGATCAGAGCAAGGGTGTGCCTGGGAATGTGGAGCACTCTGGATGGGGTGAAGATGCAGGACTCCGTGGCTGAGCTTCTGGAAGCTCCACAGCCATGTGGCTGTGTCTGTCACTGACTACTTCCAGAGTTGTGGCTTTCTGGCCATAAAGGCCAGCAGACATGTTAACACTTGTGCCGAAGCCTTCACAGTGAAAACATCCCAATTCCACCAGCTTGTCAGTTTCTGGTAGGTTTAAGCACTTTGAGATAGGGTCTCAGCTCCGCCACAGAACAAATAACTCACAGTGGATGGAAGCCCCCTTGGCTTGCACGGTCTTACCCTGTGACCTGGCAATATCTAACCTTGTGCTGAAGATTTGGGGAACCTCCATCGCTGTGAAGTGCCAAGACTTGCCTCATCGGGGGCATAAGCCAGGGCTGCTCTTAGTCGCTCCCTCTGCCCTCTACTTACCAGCCCCGCAGCCTGGAGGCCCAGGGCGGCCTCATCCCTTGGTGGTCTCCCACACAGAGATTCTGCCCATGCTTATCTTCTTTCCCAACATGCAGACTAGCTGGCTAATGCTTACAGGGGCATCCAGCCTACAGCCCTCAGGCTATAAGCAGCCCAGGAAGGCTGTGAATGCACTCTGACACAAAGTTGTAAAACTACTTAAGACATCATCCTAGTTTTTTTTTTTAGAAGCTTGACTGTGCAGTACTCAAGTATGAACTCTGTCGGTGACAACACCATGCCTCAGTGTCCCCTACGACAAACATATGTATGTTCTACAGGCTGTGGATTGGACATCCTTGAAATCTAAACATGTAGTCCAAGAGACAATTTTTCGTTTGTCCAGTGCTGCCCAGAGAAGCCAAAAGGTTATGTGTGGATATGTGTGCATTCTAAGGGTATTGACTGACCTAGTCGCTGCCTTTAAGCAAGTGCAGCAGGCTATAAAATACTGTGGCCCCACACTTTCAGCAAGAGGATGCTGCAGTCCCAGCCATTCAAGAAGAGGATGGTGTGGTACCATCTCTTCAAGAAGGGGATGCTGCAGTCTCACCCCTCCAGGACTCAGAGCTCACTCTTTGGCTGCCAGAGTGCAGGATACTCAGTGCTCGCAGTGGGAGCACCTTGTTGCCTTTGGACAGAAGAGGGGCTACATCTCATGAATTCTCAATAAAGATGCTCAAAGGCCAGGAACCCAGCCTTCACCTATCTTCCTTTCAGGGACATTTCACATTGCAAGATGCTTATAAGCCTGGCCTCCTGTCACATTTCCCAGAAGATGGGCATCATGAAGTCGGGACAGAGATAAGAGAGATATAGAAGCCAGGATGGAGGCATGCACAAAGGTTGACTGGATAGGGAACCAGTTCACAGGAGGAGACCTGAGTCTAGGAGAAACTACTCTGAGGAAGGACATATATGGAATACAGGATTCCTCCCAAACCCCCAGGTCTGAATCCCTTGGTCCCTTTCTGAACCACATCTACCCTCTGCCTGTTGCTTTCCTCATCTGGACAGTGAAGTCCACACAGCAAAGTCAGAAAATAGAAAGGATCTTAAAGCTACAGTGAAAGGACTTCCTGTTACTATGACTAAAGGATCAAAGATGGGATCAACTGTTGTCATTCATTTAAGTCCAAGGACAGGGGTTCTGACCAGAGGTTAAAGAAGCTGCCCTTAACTCCTTTTCCTATAGAACTTCTCAAAAATTAAAAGAAAAACTAGAGCCCTGGGATCAGCTGTATATACAAGAAAAACTCATGAGAGCCTATTTGGAGAAACTTTTACTGCCAGAAACATAATTAGCCCAGCAGGGTGGATTTCTGCAGGTAAGATGGGCAAGCTTTCAGGGGACTCATCAGAAGAGCCAGCTATGAAATCCTGTCTCCCACTCTCCTGAAATAAAAATCACGCCCTCCCCATGAGCAAAGGTCTTGGGCAGGGGCCCAGGCTATCAATCTTGTATGGCTAGTCCCTGCCAGGAAGGGAAGATGAGTGGGAGTGCTGAGCCATCCATTTGCCCAGGAGCTGCCTCTGGGAGGAAGAGATCAAACATCGATCCACCCTCTGAATCCAATTAATTTATCCTTGCCAGGTCTAAGTTGGCACTGGGGACACATGTGGACTCATCAAGTTCCTGGGCACAGGGATTCACACATTGTGTGAAATGGCCAACAGTGGACCAAATGAACATGGCAGCATTTGGGAGAGAGGCTAGGCAGGCCAGGGTCTGGGAACACCTACGAGTGGGGGCTCCTACTACCAGGCAGGAGCATGGGCAGAAGCCACGAAACACCACTAGCCAGAGTCGAGATCTGGGTGCCATGAACCTGACTAGCAAGTCCCCTGTACATTTGCCTCATAGTTATGATTCATGGGGGGCAGGAGGCAGGCAGCTGTGGGGGAGGGGGATGTAGCCCCAGGCATTCCATCTCCACCAGACCAGCTTTACTCACACCCCTAAAACTCCCCCTTTTGGACTTCCGGGCACTCAGTATACCCTGCATTAAGAGCCCAGATTAGCCTCGGACAGCTGGTAGGCAGCTGGCCACAGCCTCTGTAGGCCGTGCTGTTCCTGAGGCAACCCAGGCATTCACACACAGTGCAAACAAAGGCTGATGGCCCCCTCCTCTGACTTACATCCACCAGCCACTCCCTAAAATTCCCAGCCAGGAAGCTAGCCTCCCGGGCAAGACCACCCCCAGAATATGTAGAACAGGAGGGTTTGCAGGAGAGCTCTGGCAGGCCTTTCAAAATATTCCTTTGAAATGTATCTTTACATATAGATGTGGTCCCAGGATATGCCACAGAATACATCTTTGCAAAGACTGAACTTCTACAACTATGACCGTTCTAGAGCTCGCTGTGGTGTACCAGTCTCATGCATCTCAGGGCTGGAATAAGGAACATCTGGGTTACTGAGGTTAAAAATGGCCTTTGTTCAGGCTCTGGTCACATCTGGCCAACATGTGAGGCTATTGGGTTGGGCTGAAGAAGAAAAGCCAGATCTTTCTGCATAATCTACGCCACCCCATTCTCAAAGAATGGTTCATATGGAAGGGTATGGGAGGCGAGTGGTAGGCTCAGGTCACAGATAACATCATGACGGTTGGCTTCATGCGTATCACTTAGCATCACCTGCACATGTGCCAAAGATTTAGGCTCTCAGGCTTCACCTTCGGTATGCCTTTTAACCAGGACCTCAGCAATTTTTGTACGACTAAAATTGCTTTCCAACTATCCCAACTCATACGGCTAGAGAATCAAGAGAAATAATAATAAAGTATCTGTCTGATGCTTTCAGCTATGAGTGTGCACTTGCTTCATTGTACAGCAAGCTCCTATTCAGCCCTCAGAAACCTTTTCAAACATTGCTTCCTCTTTGAAACCTTCCTGATTCCCCCACCTTGGGTGGGGGTGGAGGGGATACAGAATCAGCCACTGCCTTCTATGAACGGTCACATGACATGGTAAATGAATTCTCCTAGTGTGGAATCATTCCATCACGTTCTTGTTATTTCTTTTATACTCCTCAGCTGAGGACTATGTCCCGCTTATGACTGTGTCCCTGGCTGAAAGCAGGGACTGGAAAATGAGAAGAGGTCGATAATAAGATAATAAGAGGTCGACTGACCTGAATTGAAGCATGAAATTAACAGACAGGAAGCCTTGATAAATCGGCCACCTCCTCCAGCACCTCGGAGAGGCAAAAAGACAATCTCCCTGTTAGATGACAGGACATGGCCAGCTAACAAGGTGACTGGACTCAAATGCAATTCCCTCTGGGTAAATTAAGTGAGTGGAGAGAGAGAGAGAGAGAGAGAGAGAGAGAGAGAGAGAGAGAGAACAAGCCAGCGTGATTGTTCAGGTCTGAAGTGGGGCTAAGGGGACAGAGGCCTGGTTCAGAAGCGCCACCTCCTGGCCAAGAACTGCTTGAGAGGACAAGTAAAAGCTGCTCCCAGTGGATAGGACCCAGGAGCAAGCAGCCCAGGAGAAGGATGCTTTAGACACTTGTGCTCTTCTTCTCTCTCCCAAGGTTCCAGCTGGGACACTTCCAAGACCACAACTAGGCTCTCCCCATCAGCCTTCCCACTGTGGGGAAGTAACACTCACTCCTCCATCTCTTGCCCAACTTCTCAGCACCCCAGGCCAGCTGGCTGCCACCCACTACCCCGGCTGGGCCCACCATGCTAGTCCTGCTCTCAAAACCTGGCTCCCTAAGGCCCTGAATGTGTTAAAAATTGCTTCTTATTTTTCAGAAGCAGACACCACAATAGGCTTCAGAGACGGCTCAGAGTGAGGTGTTTGCCTTGCAAGCACGGCAGCCTGAGTTAGGTCGGCAGCACTCATACTGAAAAGCCACCACAGCGGTTCGAGCTCGCAATCCCACTGCTGAGGAGATGGAGGCAGGGGATCTCACCGGCCAATCAGTGTACCTGAATCAGTGGGTTCCAGGCCAGTGAGAGATGGTGTCTCAAAGACAAAGTGGAAGGCACCTGAGCCACTGCATAAGGCTGACCTCTGGCCTCCACATTCACATGTATACAAGCACATGGGAACCTAAACACGTATCATAACCGTTCATACACATGTACCCACTCTCACGTGAACATAGCATTCACACACACATAATACATGCAGCCACATTAATGCACCCTACATCCCACATGAACACACACACACACCATACACACACAAACACACGTCATACATACATGCCTACATATAAATGAAATAACAAACACACAATGAATACATACATATTTACCCAGACCAACATGAACCAAAACACATGCACAATGGCAAACACAATTATCCAATACCCACATGAACACACAACATATACACATACAAACACATGCCAAAATGAATGTACATACACAGACATTCAACCACAAGCCTACACCCACATAAACACATGTATAAACAAACACACACACACATACCTGCACTCATAACCACTTGAATACACGCATACACAGACTTCTCTTAACACCCATACACACATGTAGACACTCTCTTGTATACATACATACACACAAGGTGATCTGTCCCAACCTACGAAGAGTGGTGAGGTGAAGTCATGCTTCTAGCCAAGAAGGCAGTGGTGGGAAGAGAAAGGAGCAAAGGTGGCTAAGGTAACAGAGACTGTGCAAGGCTTTAGGGCCCAAACAATGGGGCTTTTGAACCCAGAGCACTGAAAGCACCATGTTTTTTGGCAGGGGCATGGTGGGGTGAGGCGCAGAAAAACCCAGGATGTCAGGATGATGGAGCCAGAGAGACAGAATAGAGACACTCCTCTATTCCCGTGGGTCTGCAATGGGGCCCACAATCCAGCACCTTGACAAGTGCCCAGGAAATCCTGATGCTGAGGTTTCCCTCACTGGGGTGCGGTGGGGGACAATTCAGCCTATCCATCTCCACTGGGAGATTACGCGGGGTCAGATCCTAGCCCTACTCCTGACTCAGCACTGGCCTGGAAGCATTGCCTCTCTGGGCTTCACTCTGCTCATATTCAGCTGGGCTAATCTTGCTGAGTTTGATGAGAACCAGAGGGCATCCGGGCACACACAGGTGATGCATGGGTAAGCATTCAGCTAAGTCCTCACTTAACCCAAGCTGGTACCCAGAAAGGGAGTCTCTCTATCATAGCTGTTTGAAATGCCCCAGTGCTACAGGCAGCAAGTCTCTGATGGGGACTTGCTCCTTCCTGTGCATGAAAACCTCTGCCACCAGGGCCTAATGAAGCCTAGGGAATCCTCCTTACAGCCCAGGCACTAGGAGAAGCCTTTCAGTGCTCTCAGTTTCTAACTTGCCATGACAAGATGGGGGAGGGGGGGGAGCAAACAGGCTCCAGGCCTAGCCTCAACCTAGGCTCCACAAAGAGTATGCTGTGACCCAGGCTGTAGAGTTAGCCCCCCAAATCTAAGGTCCCCCAAACAGCAGGCTAATCTCCCAGATCCCAGGCCTCCATGCTACCTTTACCTCTTCACTTCTCCCACTTGAACAGCTGTCAGAAGGGAAATGCTGTGCACCAAGCCTCATTCCCTAGTTTCCAACATTATTCCAAACCTTTGCGAGCTGGAGAGCTAAAGCCACCTGCAGCAGAACCCAGGGAGACAGCTCCATGCAAGCCAAAAGCACACAAGTGCTCCCAACCTTCCCCCTCCAGGAGCCAAGACAGCTGAGAACTGCCCATCAGATTTCAATGCTTCACCTGTAGGATCAAGACGGAGAGTGTTCCAGGGCCAAGAAGGAAAAACCTGCCCAGTGTCCCTGTGTCCACCCTCCCCCATGGCTTTCTGCAGGACTAGAAAGCTGAAGAACAAAGCACTCCAAGGTATCCCTACCACAGACACTACAGGAAACTGTCCTCATCCTCAGAGCTAGACACAGAGGGTCATGGGACAAAAGGGTCCTGATCCAGCATCTCAGAGCAGTTAGCGCAGGAGACAGGACCAGATGTCAGGGGGAGTCACTTAGGAGATACACCTCTGGACATGCCCATGAAGGGGACATTTCCAGAGGGGTTTACACCGGGAAAAGAGACACTCCCTGAGAGTAGGTGGTACCATCTGTGGGCTGGGGCCTAAGCTAAATAAGGAAAATTGGAGCTGGGCAACGGCTCTCATCTCTGCCTGCTTTCTGCCAGGGGAAGCCGCGTGACCAGCTGCCCCACGCCTGCCGTTACCTCTTCCCACCATGACAGACCGTGTACCCTCAAACTGGGAGCCAAAATAAACCCTTTTCCCTTTGCTCTTGTCACAGTGGCAAGAAAACTTACTAAAATAGCAGGTATTCCCCCAGACAAGGTGCCCATCTAGTATCTTCAGCCATTGGTACTGGAGTTCCCTCTGCACAGCATGGGCTAGGATCCTCCAATCCTGCTGAGGAAGTAGCTAGGCCTGAAGCCTGACATGGAAAGTCCCACTTCAGTCTCACACCTCTCTCAGCTTTCTGGTCGTGGCTCTTCATTTCCAGGTTCAGGAATCCAGCTTCCCAAGCAGAGGGACTTGGTGTTGGGAGCAGCGGTGATCATATCCATAATGAGATTTTGCACTATCTAGGGTTAGAACAGCTGAGTCCTTTCCGCTTGGCCTGTGAAGTGAGACTCAGGCTTTCCCAGATGTGGGCTGTGCTAACCTTGAAGGCAAAGTGGAAGGCAGGGCCACTGGTGATGGTAGCTGCTGCTGTTTCCAAATAAGCCATTGGGGCTGGCGGGATTGAGGGAGATCTGCTTCACCTGGTGCTCAGCCCTGGCTGCTCTCCTTCCCCGGCCCCTTCCTCCCAATGTGCTAGTCAGCCCCCTCCTGGCTTCTAACAAATGCAGGCTGCCATCCTACAAGCTCGGTGGCCCTTCCCTCCTGTGTGACAATCACACAGACTTCCAGTCAAAGCTGACCACTGTCCTCTTGGCTCCCTTCCTCTCTCCTAAATACAAGACTTAGTCCTGGACACCCCAGCCCTGTCCCTGCCCAGGGCCTCTAAGGTACTCACTCACCTCTCCATTACCTCCACCAGACAAGACGCTCTGGGATCTGTCTTGACCTCCCCAGAGGTCCCTTGGGAGACATGTTCAGCTTTCATTGGACCAACTGTTCCTTCCTGAGGTTGACCCTATCCACCACCACTGACTTTGAGTCCGGGCCAACTTAACTGAAAGTAGTTCAATATCAAGTGAACTCAAAGCAGGAGCCTGGGCCCTTACTCAAGTTGGAAACCTCTCTCTCTCTCTCTCTCTCTCTCTCTCTCTCTCTCTCTCTCATCACCTGCCTCAGTTTCCCCCTCCATAATAAGAATTTTGCACTGAAAGTTACCCAAGGCCTGTACTGGGGAATTTGCCTGCTCTCTGGCAAGAGTTGGTACTTTCATGGGTATTTCCATGCTGTACTCCTGGAGCCTCAGAGAAGTGACCTCCTCAAAGTCTATGGACCAGAGAGTTATGATGTGAAACCAGCTTACCCCCTCCCCGCCCAGGAAGACCCCCAAACCTTGGGAGAACAGAGGTAGCTGAACTAGAGCCCAGCCCTGCCCTCTCCCCTCTCCACCCCGCCCCCACTACCTTCCTTAGGTGCGTTCACGTCCCAGACGCTCCACATCTGCACGAAGAAGAAAGGCGTCCAGCACACGATGAAGGCCAGTACGATGATGAAGGTCATCTTCACCGTGCGGATCTTGGCCTTGGAGATGAGCTTGACGCTGCTGACCCGCGCCAAGGCTGCACGCCCAGCCCCACCAGCGGCGGCGTCATTCCCCTCGGCCGCCGCCGCTGCCGTCTTGAGTCGCAAGTTCTGCCAGATCTTGTAGCTGATGAGGCCGTAGCAGGCGGCCAGCACGATGACCGGCACAATGTAGACGGCAAGCGTGATCCACGTGACGTAGGCCTTAGGCCCCCAGGGCTGGATGAAGACCGCCCAGCAGTCAAAGACGCCGTCGGCCACCTCGCGCAGCGAGAAGATGTGCACCTGCGGCGCGCTGGCCACCAGGCAGCCGAGCCACGTCGCCAGCACCGCCAGGCGGTCAGTCCGGCGGCGCAGCGAGCGCAGCGGCTGGCAGATGGCCAGGCAGCGGTCGAGCGACATGAGCAGCAGCAGGTAGGTGGACGCGAACATGCCCACCACCTGCAAGTACTTGACCAGGCGGCACAGCAGGTCCGGCCCGTAGAAGCGGAAGGTGATGTCCCACAGCAGCTGCGGGAGCACCTGGAACACCGCCACCACCAGGTCGGCGATGCTCAGGTGCTTCATGAAAAAGAAGAGGCGGGAGCGCTTGTGGCGCGTGGTGCGCAGCGCCAGCAGCACGCACGTGTTGCCGCTCAGGGCCAGGAACAGAATGAGGCACAGCACCGCCACCTCCACCCGCGCCAGGGCCTCGTTGCGCCGCGGCGGCCCGGCCGTGCCGTTTCCCTCCGTCCCCGGTGGCGCGCCGCTCCCGAGCTCCGGCTCGGTGCTCCAGTTGGCTGCGGGCGTACCCTCCATGACCGTGACCGCGACGGAGCAGCTGGCCTTGCGGGCTCTTTAAAGCGTGGCAGGAGGGGGGGCGGGGCCCGATGCGCCGTCCAGGTGCCTGCGGGAGCCCCGGGGGCTGGGGGGTGGGGCACCGACCTGGCCGTTCCCGCCCTGAAACGAGCCGGGAGGACGGTGAGAAGACGGCTGCGCTGCGCTCGGGACGCGCGCCAGTCCCCTTGCTGGGAATCTGCAATTACCTGAGTCTCTCGGGGCGCCAGCCCAGGCGTGGGAACTGCTCGGCGGTGGGGGTTCCTCCGTGGAGACGGCGGGAATCCCGGGTCGCGGTGCCTTTTTGAGCCTCTGCAGATGCCCTTGCGCTGGAGTCCCGGGGAAGGGGTCAGCCGCTCCACCTGCGGAGAGAGGGGGCTCGCGATTGACCGCTTCCCCCGCCCCGAGGACGGGGACGCCCACCCCGAGAGCCTCCCCGCCCCCACCCGGGGAACCCCCAAACCTACACCTCTCCCCTCCCCTCAAGACACCTGACACAGCCGCCTCCTAAGGGACCCCCGAAGCCAGCCCCCATCTTGGTAAGCTTTACCTCGGGTCCATCTACCTGGAGCCCCCCAAAAGCTCCTCCTTCTTCCCCTCCAGCCTCCGAGACGCGCGAACCCTCCCTGGCTCCCAGAACTTGCGGACGCCGCTAGCCGCGGGAGGGACTCCTGCCCGCAAGCGCAGCGTTCCCCACCCCCACCCCCGCCCTCCCGCCACGCAGGGCCACTATGCCACAGACTTCGGGGGGACCTCCTTCGCGGGAACCCCCCACCCCCAGCAACCTCATGGCTGCAGCAGCCCCGACAGTCGAGGGCTCTGCGTCCTCGTCCAAGCCTGTCGCTTTTATCGGGGAATCGGAACCTGATGCTCCCACTGGTTCTAGCCACCCTGTCCCCACGGGGCGCACGAGCCAGCCACCTGAAGCCAGCCCGCAGGTCAGCCTGAAGTTGCCTTGCCGCCGGGGAAGTTGCAGCGCAGCGGACGGCCTCGGGGATGCACCGACTCTGCGCCCTGGGCGGGAGAGCTGCCGGCGCCACCCTCGGGGCCACCGCCGGTAGATCTTCCGCGTAGATCTTTGCAGTCCCCTAGCCCGCGGCTTTGCTGGCGGCGGGATGCGGACCCATGGCAAGCGGAGAGCGTGTCAGCACGCCGCGCTGTCTGAAGGCGGCCGGCTTTCCCGCAGCCGGAGCTGCGGCACCAGATGTGTCCACTAGGGGGCAGAGCAAGCCGGCCGTGGCGATCCCAGAGAGCTGGGTGCAGCTAGCTAGCCCGGGAGTCCCTCAGATTTATTTCAGAGTTTAAAACTCGCAACTAACCCACCTAGCTTCTTCCTTTCTTGGTTTAGCTCCCGACATTCTCAGAGATATAGGAGCCTTGGAGAGTGTCGTTTTTCCTTGAGTAAATTTTAATGAAGTCACATTTCTGCACCTTTTCAGGTTTTTTTTTTTTCTTCACATCTTTTTAAGCCCAGGTAAGACGTTGCTCTCGAATGGTTTTGCTTATATGCCCATTAAAGAGGGATTGGAAATGCCTGCTCCTCCCACCAGCCCTGGGAGAAATCTTTATTTTTAAGTGATGGAATACCTCTCTCTCTCTCTCTCTCTCTCACACACACACACACACACACACACACACACACACACACACACGGTACTCCCATTCCCCCACCACGTTTAAGATTATTCTGCCTCTCAGTGGGCCAAAGGCCACCTCTGCCTTCCTACGATGCTTCAAAATTAAAATCCTAACTGGCGCCAGAGGAAGATTAAATGTGAAGAGCTGCTCCCCCACTTCCTTGTCCTTTTCTATTTGAAACCATTTTTTTTTTAACTGATTTACAGTGACCAAGGACCAAAGCAGGAACAGAAAGGGATGGCACTGAGAAATGAACATGAATTAAATGTGTGTTTCTGACATTTTATTTCTCCCTCTTCTAATTTTGTGGAGAAAATTAAGGGAGCCAAGGGCAGCGTTTCCTGAATCCGAAATTACAGCACTTTGCCACGATGTCTTAGGAGCAGAGTCTCCCAGGGCCCTGCTTCCGGGGTCTACATGAGATTGGGGATCCCCAGAGCATGAGGCAAAGGCTATGGTCTTCTTGCTTTGGGATTGCATCACAATGTTACCAATAGAATCTGTCACACAGATGACAGACTAAGGTTACAGAACACTCAGGTAAGAAATGGCCTAACCTGAGCCCCCAGTTTTCTTTCTGTATACCCCCAAAGCTGCTGCAGCAGCTCCAACAGTCAAGACCCCAAGGGAGAGAAAGGGGCATGTATGCCATGGCCCACATGGAGAAGTCAGACCACAACCTCAAGTGTTAGTCCTAATTTTCCACCTTGTTTGAGACAGACTCTCAGTTGTCTATTGCTGTATTATAAGCCAGGGTGGCTGGCCCGGAAGATCCCAGAGATTCCCCTGTCTCTGTCTCCCATCTTGTCATGGGATTGTTGGGATGACAGGAGTTTGCTAACATGCATGGTGTTTTCATGGTTTCTGGGGATTTGAACTCGAGGCATCACCTTACCCACTTGCTTTACCCACTAAGCCATCTCCTCAGCCCTCCTTCCTTTCTAAAATGCAATGGGGGGGAGAAGGGGCATTGCTTCAGCAGGTAATATAACCCTGCCCCACCCCATGGCTATCCATGGGG
Source organism: Psammomys obesus (assembly GCF_907164565.1). Classification (NCBI taxonomy): domain Eukaryota; kingdom Metazoa; phylum Chordata; class Mammalia; order Rodentia; family Muridae; genus Psammomys; species Psammomys obesus. The sequence continues at coordinate 1,977,689 of NW_026596101.1, read as the reverse complement.
TGAGGGAGGATTTGCCTGGCAAGCCCCTGACTGGGACATCTGGGAAGGAAAGTGCTGGGCTTGCAGAAGCCAGCCTCCTCTTCCCCTGGAGGAAAGTGGCTTTCAGGGACAAGTCTGCCAGGCTCTTCTTTCCCAAATGCCCTGTCCTGGGTCATCCTCTGCAGCAAGTGGTCCTGTCCCATTGTGGATTCCATAAGGACCACTTGGCCCTATCTGAACAAAAGAGTCAGTGAATGCTCACAGCCTCCTCCACAAAGAAGAGAGGCTCTGCTTGCCTAGTGACCCCTCTGAAGGTCCCTGATGCCTGTGCCATACACAGGCATCCTTGAACCCTGGCCGGAGAGAAAAGCACCTGTCTATTTTCAGTGTAGTGAAGGCGAATTCTAACAGAAAGGGGACAGAGCCCTCGGTCCCAGAGAGTTTTCAGGAGGCAGTTTCAACACGGAGGTCATTCTCCTGGAGATCGAAGAAGACAGGCATCCTTCCCTGAAATGCCACTGGGGAAAGGTGGGCACGGATAATTCCATGCGGGTGGATGAAGCATGGCCCACCTCCAGCACTAAATACACTCAATGCTGAAAGACCTCAATGGCCTCTTGCAGAGTAGATTTAAATAGTAACTGTATTCCCCAAGCACATGAAGAAATGCTTCCCATGATGGTACTCAACTTATAAGGTTAGCCTAGAGCAACAACACTAACAACAGAAAGTGTAGTTCTTTTTTTTTTCTGCCTCACTCTTTTTGACTCACCAAGAACAAAGTCTGATACACATAGCCACACACACACACACACACACACACACACACACATCAGCTGGACTTGGTGGTGCATATCTTTAATTCCAGCACTCGGGAGACATAAGCATGTAGATCTCTGTGAGTTCAAGTCCAGCCTAGTTAATATAGTGAGTTCTAGGCCAACAAGAGCAACATGGTGACACTTTGGTTTTTTGGTGTTTTTTTTTTTTTAAAGACCCATATGTGCAAAGAAACTTATTTATTTAAGGAATTGGCTTGTGTGTTGTTGAGGCTGGCAAGCCCCAAGTCTGCAGGGTTGGCTGGTCATCTGGAACGCTAGGGCAGAGATGCTGCTGCATTTCAAGGCAGAGGGCACCTTCTGGATCATGGGATACCATTCTTGGGTTGGCATAGGACCTTCAACTGGTTAGAGGAAGCCCATTGTCACTGGGATGCAATCGGGCAATCCACTCCACTCAAAAACTTTCAATGTTAATAGTATCTCCTAAAGACACTCTCACTCCCACAGAGACAGCCAGAAGAATGTCTGATCACAAACCATAGTCCACCCAAAATAAATTGTCACACAGGAAATCCCACCATTGCTCTTGCGTACCCCTCCCCCACCTCAGGGGCTGAGCAGGATGGGTATTGCATACACTGGTGCTTCAAAAGGCTCAGGACACAATGGAATGGGCTCTCCCTGTGCACTCATTAACTATGGAGTGATGGAGGAGGAAAGAAAAGAGAAATAAACATTTCCAATGGTTGTTTCACTCTCTTAAGAGCAGGATCACTACCTGGGGAAGACATCCTTTCTGAGGAATGAGCCCTGTGGTACCCCCAACCCCAGGGCATGGGTCCTAGGGTTTCGTAGCTCAGTAGCGTTCCAGTTCTGGGACATTTAGCCTCTCCGCAGTCAGTGAGGAAATGAGCGGTCCTGCCTCCAGTCCCTTCTCTGCCTGAAGACATCTCTGCTTGGGCTCCTGCCTCCTGGAGGAGGCACTAACTCACTCAGGCCTGCCACAATCTCCCTGCTGTGGGCAGCCTTGCCCTTGGCCTTCTCCATTTGCTACTGCCAGCAAGAGGCCAGGGACAGCCGAACCTGTGGACTGGACTGGCCTGGGAAGTTCAGTGGGTGGTTGTGTTTCAATGCCAGCTTGCAGCTGTAACTTGAATTATCCTCCCAGCCAGCATCATTTTGGACCCCTCACCCTGTGTTTTCATTTCCGAGTTCCTTAGAGAATGAAAGAAAGAAAAGCAGACTTTTGTATTGGAGAGAATCCTTAACTCGCTATGGTAAGCATTACTGTGTGTGTTTAACTGCTTACTGCTTGAATGACCAATTCAATGAACCTCTCTTAAGACTCAGTTTCCCCAAATGTTGACCTCTTGAGGCTGTGCAAGCAAACAAGAATTAGTGTATATGAGGAGTGTTTTACAAACAGCTGAAATCCTGTGTGACTTGACTCTTTTTTCCCATGCTAACAATCCCCATTCCAGGAGTACCCTGTGGAAATACACAATTAACCTCCATCTTTATCACCAATGGAGCTCAGATGTCTTTTTAGTTCAGCAAGACAAATTATATAGGGATAGAGGTATACGGTGCATTCTAACCTAATTGCTGTGCTGGGTACACCAAGTTCTCACTTCAGGGGGCCCCTTCCTGACCACCTGGGCCCCTCAGAAAAGATACCAATTTCTGAGGCTCAGCAGATGGCCACAGATTCCCTTTATAACATGAATGGTCCCATTTTGGTGATGAGTGCCTCCCTGGCCTTTGTAAATATGCCCATTACTTTCCCTGTCATCTGTGCCTATCAATAAAAGTGTGACCAAAAAAAATGACTGGTGGGTTCTGGAGAACATCCTTCAATAAATCAACCACGGGGGCCAGGTCCTTGCTTCTGGGAAACTTGTTTTCTGGAACGGAGTTGAAGGAGGCCTCCTTGTAAGATACTTTGTCATTCATATGCATGTGCCATTCTTCCCAAGAGGAATTGATGGCTGAGATAAGAAAGGAGGCTTCCCATTGGGTATAACAGCACAGATTTCACTGAGTGTTTCAGATGTACATCTCTCTAGTTGGATGATGTTGACCTGGGCTAAGACAGCAGGAAAAAAAAAAAGCAGAGAGGAAAGATTTTGTTGGAGAATTGGGAAGCTTAAAATAAAATCAGGCTGTTCTTTCAAAGAAGAAAAGGTTTATTGTGAATCAAGATCTTTGGGATTTTGTTCATCTTTGGAGGAGAAGAACCTGAGAGTTTAGAGTTGCTTAGAAGTGACTGAGAGCCTCCTGAGATGCAGGGCGCTTGGCCTTATGATGTCTGCTCTTCAGATGAGGTTCAAAGATGAGAGAAGTGGCTTTCTCAGTGGCACACATTTGGCTCAGAAAGGTGAGCATGGCTGGAGTGGAGCAAAGATAGCCAGGTGCCAGGCCATGACACCTGGCCAGTGTGTCAAGGGGTTTTAAACTCTTGTCTGAGAATTGGGATTGAAGAGAAGAAATGACAGGATGTGTTGATGTGTTCCGTCAGCATGGGGCACAGATCAGGAGGGGACAGATGACAACAGAAGAATCAAAAGCTGCTGCAGGGCTGAGGACATGGTTCAGCGGCCAAAGTGCTCTCTCCACAAAGCTTTGAGGACCGGAATGTGGTCCCCAGCACCCACATGAAAAGCTAGGCATGGTGGTGCACTCCTGTAACCCCGGTGTGGAGGAGGTGGACACAAGAAGATTCTTAAGGCTTACTGGCCGTCAAGCCTAGCCAAATTGTTGAGCTCCAGGTTAATGAGAGACCCCATCTCAAAGAAAGAAGAGAAATGTACACAGTGCCTGATAAATGACACCAGTATTATCTTACACACACACACACACACACACACACACACACACACACACACGAACACACACACACATGCAGGCAGCATACATTCATGTACCCCACACATATAAACACATTCACACACACACACACACACATATACACACATACATGTAAGGCACACATAAACTTAAAATGCTACTACTATCATCCAGGCAACAGTGATGGTAGTATGAACAGTGGGGTACAGTGATTGACAGGATGAGTAGATCCCTATCCTTGTTGCACCTGGATCAGAAAAGAAGCCAGGCTGGAAAGCACATGCTTCCATTGACCCTGCCACCTATGGAATCAGCAAAGGCCCAAAGCACTGATGCTCTTCTGGAGATAGAAGCTGCAAATGGTCTTTGGGGAACAAGGGACAGAAAATGATGGGCACTGAGGAAGTCACAGCAATGCCTGAAAGGCTCCCTAGAAGCCGCCAGAGAGACCCAGCCAGGCTTGCTTCGCCCAGGAATGCAAAAGAGACAAGGCTCTCCTCCCCATCAGCCAGTTTATCTGCCTATCTCTGGGAAAAGGCAACTGCTCCTGGGAAATTCCTGTGGGCTGACAGTTCCAAACATGCCTGTCTCCAGCCCTGGGCAGCCTTAGCTCCCTGCTCTATCGGCTCCAGCAGCCCATTCACTTTCCTGTTTTAATTTTTAAAAACCAGAAAGGCTATTTCTCCCCAAATAGACACCTGACAGAAGTTTGCCTTTCCAGGATCCAGAGCATGTTTTGACAGAATGTTTTGTTTTCCTGATCTATCTCGCACAAACATTTATTCCACAGATGTGTTCAAAACACTTACTGTACACTCAATAGACTTACCCCTGAATGACAGCACAGAAGAGCTGTGCATGCATCGGCTGGGATTACGGGTGTGCACCACCACACCCAGCTTACTGTGTTTTCATATGTGCATATAGGTATGTTACTTTTCTCATTATTGTAATAAAATGCCTGACAGAAGAAACTCAGTGGAAGAAGGGCGTACTATGGCTCCTGCTCTAAGAAGGCACACAATGCAGCATGGCGGGGAGCCAGGCAGCACGAGCAGGAAGTGGCCATCATGTGGACTCCACAGCCACGAGGCAAGGAGGTAAACGGTAGCACTTAGAGCACTTTCTCCTCTTTTTCTTATTCAGTTCAGGACTCCAGCCCTCGGGATGGTGCCATCCACATCCAAGGTGCCCCTTCCCTTGCATTCTCTTTCCCTTTATTCCCTCTTCTCCCCCTTTCTTGATACCCCCACCAGATAAGATAGTTCCCCCTTCTGTTTTCCTGACATAAATATTCCATTATTCACTCTTGGTCTTTCCCCCTTCCTTCCATTAGAGCTCTTCTTCCTTTCTCAGAGTTCTCCATTATACACACACACACACACACACACACACACACACACACACACACTTATATCTAGACTTTACCCATCTGAGAATTTATGTGATATTGTCTTAATGGTGGTCATTATATTAAGCGCAATAAGAGTCTATTCCCAAAATATCCTACTGATGACCAGGGTATCTCAAGATACCAGTTCTTGTTCTTCCCTGGTTGTAGAAAGTACTATCTCCTCGGAGTGCTGGAGAAGCCTGCCTGCACTTAGGTATTCACAAATAGCAATTCCATTCACAGAGACCAGCCAGGCAGCGAGGCAGCCAGCAGGTGGCTTCTAGCCAAGGGCTGACCCAGCTTTGGGAGCAGAACAGCTCCAGTGCTACCAAGGGAACAGCTGTTTTCCTGCCCCCAACACACAACCCATTCTCACCGTTTGTTAAGGTGCCCAGCTCTAGAGACACATTCCTGTGAGAAAGCTGCACCAAATTAGGGCAGAAGAGCCCTCTGTGACCAAGTGTCTGGGTCACCAAGAGTTCAGAAATTCTTCCCTGACAAGCACCAAGAAGGGGAACTGGCCTAAGACACCAGAGCGCCAGGCACCTACACCATGCCATGTGACCTGAGGACAGGGACAGCAGGAGTCCAGAACATGAGAACCTCCAGAACATCTGGCATCATTGCATACCTATTAAAGACTCTGACCCCAGTTCAGTCTTGACAGGCTGATCAAGCCGCCCACCCCAACCAAGCTGCATCCAGAACAGCACACATCCAATTCCCAGTTAGTAAACTCTTTAATTCTATGATGTAGTCCTCCAAAATGACATTCCTGTCATTTCCCTCCTCTCCCTGTGTGGTGGTTTGTCTTCCCCAAGTCAACTCTTCTCCACCCATGAATTCTGTCTCCTTCTGGCTCAACACACTCCCCCAAATGGATAGACTCTCCTGTTAGTACCCTTAACTACCAAATTCACAACCACTTTATAGGTGGAGAAGCTGGAGTTGGTAACTTGCTTAAGACTGCCAGGCTAATTGGTATCAGACCAAATATCTGAGCCTTCCAAGTGCTGGGGCCCTTTTCTGAGAACTGGGCTTTCTGGAAGTGGATTGGGGGCTAGACTTTCCTGGAACAGCCGTTTTATAAGAGGTTCCTGCAGGCCTGGATCTAAGTACCAATGCTGCCACGTACTACCAGATTACCTTGAGTGACACACCAGTGTCACCGTACCTCACCTCACTCACGAACGAGAGGATAACCAAAGCTATGTGTTTTAATCACCGGGGCTGCCTGACAAGTGACCCCAACAGGCAGTGCTTATGGAACACAGATGCCACAGTTGGTAAGGTGTCTATAAAGCTAGGTGCGATGGCATACATCCATGAGCCCAGTGCTGGAAGGCAGTAGGCACATCCTTGAAGCTCATTGGTCACCAGCTAAGCCTAAACAATGAGCCTGGGTTCAGTGAGAGACCCTGTCTCAAAACCAAAGGTGGAGAGAGATTGAAGAAAGACACCTGACGTTAACCCCTGGCCCCCATACTCGTATCCACAGGCACATGTTAACAAACTACATCACACAGAAACACAACAATTTTTTTAATGTGGTGGTTTCACACAAGTGCATTAATTTTGTTCATGAAACTGTCCCTTGAGGCAGATCTGGGAAGAGAGGCTCACATAGCTTCTAGGCTGGCAAGAACAGTCCCCAGCAGTCCCCAATGTTTCCAGTCAGGGGGCCTGGGTGACCAAGTTTTGGATAGACTGTGGGTAGGGAGGGGGTGTTATTTTCACTTAATAAACTTCATCTCAGAGAAGATAAGCAAAGGCCTTGTCCTGTGATGAATTCTCCAGTTCGTCACCTCCACAGTAAAAGTCATAGGAACTGCAATAAAGACACCAAAGAGAATCATAAAGATGTTAAATGCTAGGGCCAGGGAGGACTACAGAAATCCTGCATTATAATCCCTCTGTTTCTCAGGTAATAAAAGTGGGATTCAGAAGGTGAATGAAATTGGCCCTGGTTTCCTTCAGTTGCCAAGGCTGTTTCTATGGCTCAGTTTCCAGAACTGTTTCCACGGCTAAATTCAAAGCCTATGCATGATTTGTGAGTCCTGGGCAGTAAGACCTCCTGTTTCTGGACCTTGGGCCACTCGATCTAGTGGAATTAGGAGCAGCCTGTCCCTCAGGTAGGGACTGAGGATGCTGGTGCTTGCCTCAGGTTTGGCTTGGCTATAGATTTTGGACAAGCCAGAGCAAAATGAAATACAGAGCCTCTCAGCCTGCTTCATTTTACCATAAGAAAACATGCACAATATATAAGCTTTATCTTGATTCAGAGTTTTGGAGGGGCCAAACAGGATCTGCATCCACAGAGGACTGTGCTAATAGGCTCTTCCACTGCAGACCTAGTAGTGCCCATATGCCAACTGTGCCAGCTTTAACAGGACTCAGCCGCAAGAGCCACAATCCCAGAGGCGGTACTGCTAAACCAAGGGCCTGATCAAGGAAAGATTTTTTTTGCCGCCTGAAACCAGATCGAAAGACTGGAGAGATGCTGCTTCCTCAGGCGTTCTAACACCAAAGCAAAAGCTACGCAGATCATGGAAAATACGGCAAAGACAGAATCACAGAAACAAACCAAGACAGTTCTAGAAACCAACCCCACAGAAGCTTTTGAGCTAACTCATAAAGAATTCATAAAGAATCCCAGCACTCAGGAAGGCAGAGGCAGGTGGATCTCTGAGTTCAACACCAGCCTGGTCTACAGAGTGAGTTCTAGGACAAGCAAGGCTACACAGAGAAACCCTGTATCAGAAAATTAAAAAAAAAAGAAGAAGAATTCAAAATAACCATTCCAATTGAGAACAAGAGAATACAGCTGGATAAACAAGCATGAACAAAGTAAGACTCTTCCAAAAAAAAAAACCAAAGAGGAGGGAACAGACCAGCATTATCTTCATGCTACACCCAGATAAATACTCTACAAAGAAATAAAAAAGAAAAGAGAGGAGGAGGTAGGGATAGAGGGGAGTGGGAAAGAGGGGGAGGGAAGAAAACTAAGGCCCAATATGCCTGACAAACAGATAGAAAAAATGTTCAATAAAAAATACTAGTGTGCTGGGCCAGGGAGATGGCTCAGTGGATAAAGTTCTTGCCGTTCAATTGGAAGAACCAGAGTTTAGATGCCCAGAACGCACATAAAAGCCAGGCGGGTGTGAGGCTACCTATCATTTCAGCACACAGAGATCCCCCAAACCAACTAACTAGCTAGACTAACCAGAATCTTTGAGCTCTGGGTTCAGAGGGAGGCCTTGCTTCAATCAAATAAAATGGTGAGCAATGAAGGAAGACATCTAATGTTAAATTTAGACCTTCACATAAATACACACAGACACGTACACATGTACATACACATGTGTTCACACATTACCCACATACCCCCATACACATATACCACACATGAATATATATACAAAACAAAATATTAATGTACCTAATTCAATATCACATTAGATGAAACCTATACCATATTTGATTAGTTGGCTTTCCATTCAGGACTGTGACAAAACGCCTAAGGAAACAACATGAAAGAAAGAGCACTTCATTTTGGTTCAGTTTGAAAGGCTTTGGTCCATGATCTCTTGGCTCATTGCTTCTAGGCCTCTGGAGAGTCAAGATGTCATGAGAAAGAGTGTGTGATAGACAGAGCAAAGGGGCCAGGGTCAAGGGCATGCCCCTGAAGACCATTACCTTTAGCTGGAGCCCACCTCCCATTTGTATCAGTTCCCAGTAGTCCACAGAGTTCATCAGTGGGTTGATCTGTGTGATGAGGTCAAGCATTCTTGGTCAGATTACCCCTGTATGCTAATGTACCAGATTTCACCCCAAGAGACTTTGGGTCTTTGAAGTGGGATTTATGCAAGGGATATAAGAATTGTTGAAAATATGCAAACCAATACAGAAAGACAAAGATCATATGATCGTTTCTATATAGCAAAAAATATTGAACAAAATCTCATGTCCTTTCAGACTGAAAATATTCCTTAAGGAAAAAGACAGCTTTACTGTTCTTGCAAAGGATTGGAGTTGGTTCCCATCACCCACATCAGGTGGCTCACAACCACCTGTAACTCCAGCACTTGGGTATTTGATATCTTCTCCTGGCTTCCAAAGGCACTCTAACTCATGTGGGTGCACACACACACAGATAAAATAAAATATAGCATCAAAAATAATAAATAAGGCCGGGCATGGTGGCTCACACCTTAATCCCAGCACTTGGGGCAGAGGCAGGAAGACCTCTGTGAGTTCAAGGCTAGCCTGGTCTACAGAGCTAGTGCCAAGACAGCCAGGGCTACACAGAGAAGCCCTGACTGGAAAAACCTAAATGAATGAATGAATGAATGAATGAATGAATGAATGAACGAATAGGTAAATAAATAAATAAATAAATAAATAAATTAATAAATTAATAAATAAATAAATGTTTAAGTTATTGTTTAGCCAGGTATGGTGCTAAATGTCTCTAATCCCAGTGGTGGAGGAGAAAACCAGGAGTTTGAGGCCATCTTGAGCTATATGGCAAGACATTGTCTTAAAACAAAGAACCATTTCTCAGCAAAAGTAGTGTAGGTAGAATGTTACTCAACATAAGAAAGGCAGCATGTCACAGCTACATCTCTACTCAATGGTGAAGAGCTGCAGGCATCTCTCAGGTCAAGAAGAAGCTGTCCACACTCTTGACTCCCACGCAGCACAGGAGAAGGAGTTCTAATGAGGGCAAATAGGCGAGTGAAGCAGGACATCCAGGTCAGCAAAGGAGAGGAAATGTCTCTCTCTGTAGATGACCTGGTCGTCCCCAGAGAAAACTCCCCTCTCAAATTGCTAAAACTAACACACCGATTCAGAGACTCAGCTGCATTTCTGTACACCAACAACCAACAATCTAAAAGGAAATTCAGAAAACAGTCCCAACCACATCGAAAGGAATAAAATACTTACGAATAAATTTAATCAAGAAGGGAAAAAGATCTGAGTTCGTGTTGTTAAAATGTCCGTATTACTAAAGACAACATACAAATTCCAAGAGATCCATATCACAGAAAGGGAAAAAAATATTCCTAAAATTTATAGGGAACCAGAAAGGATTCTGAATAGCCAAAGCAATCTGGAGTAAAAGAAAGGCGGTGACATCACACATTCTGATTTCAAACAATATCACAAAGCAGGGCGTGGTGGTGCAGGCTGGTGATCCCGGCACGAGACAACTGCATAAACGTACGTGGTGAGACTGAACAGCACAGGTAGTTAAACTTTACAACCATACTGTGACAGCTCAGCTTGCTTGCATCCTTGACTGCATCAATGAATCAGTGAAAACACAAGCTGCTAGGCACTTCTGTGAGGGATTGTCTTGACTGGATTATTTGAAGCATGCAAGACTCACCCTGAATGGGGGTTGCACCTTCTGGTGGCTCCTGGGATATAAAGACAAGAAAGAAAGCTGGGTTTTGCCTGTTTGCTCTCACTATTGCTGGTAAGTCCATCTGTCCTGTCGCTGCAACATTCCTTTACCAACACTAGAACCAGCTTCTTCTGCCTTCTAACCTAGGCTAAAGACCAGCAGGTCTCCAGAAATCCTCAAGAGATCTTGTCAAGTTGAGATGGCTCAGACAACCAACTTCATGAACTGATACTCATTCTATCAGTTCTGTTTCCTTAGAAAACCCTGACTTAATACAGGCATAACAATGGCAGGACTGTCCTCAAAAAATTGTCAGTGAAAAAACTAGGTATCAAAATACAAAGGTATGAAAATGGACCTTTATCTCACATTGTTATCTGACACCAAAAATTAATAAAGAATGGATTACAGACTTAAGTGCAAAACCTGAAGCTTGACTACTCTTAGGAAATGAAGGAAGCACCTGAATTAGTCTTGACAACAACCAAAAAGCATAGGTAATAAAATCAAAACCAAATAAAGTTGCACAATAAACTATAAAGCAATGGGAATAACTGACGAAATTAAAAGGTGGGATAAAATATGCACAAACTGTATATCTGATAATTGGTGTGTGAATAAGGGACTCCTACAACTACAGAAAAATAAACATCAAAGAAGCCAATTTTTAAAGGGGCCCAAGTAGACAATTTTCTTCAAAGAAAACATATAAATAATGGCAATAGGTGTTCGCAAAGGTGCTAGCCACCACTACTCATCAGGGAAGTGTAAATGGAAACCTCGTCTGTTAAGATGACTATTGTTTAAAAAGAGACAAAGTGCTGGGGAGATGGCTCAGGGTTGAGAAGAGCTCTTGCTGTTCTTCCAGAGGACCAGGGTTCTGTTTCCAGTGCCTAAGTCAGGTAGTTCACAACTGCCTATAACTCCAGCTCCAGGGGAACCAATGCCCTCTTCTGACTTCTGTGAACACCCAGAGACACGTGGCATATAGTCACAGAGAGAGAGAGAGAGAGAACAAGTATGGCAAAAAAAAAATGGAGTATAGTGCTAGTGGGGTGCAACTAGTGTCCTAGTGTTTCATCACTATGATGAAACAACATGGACAAAAGCAAGTTAGTCCATCAGTGAAGGAAGTCAGGACAGGAACTCAAACTAGGCAGGAACATGGAGGTAGGAGCTGATGTAGAGTCCATGGAGGGGTGCTGCTTAGTGGCTTACTAACCCTGGCATGCTCAGCCTCTTTCTTCCAGAACCCAGGATCACTACCCCAAGGGGTGCGTCACTCATGACGGACGGGGCTCTCTCCCGTCAGTCACTAAATAAGAAAATGCCCTGCAGGATGGCCTGCAGCCCAGTCCTAATGAGAAATTTTTCTCAATTAAGGTTCCCTTCTCCCAGAAGACTCTAGCTTGTGACAAGTTGGAATAGGACTAGCCAGCACAGATAGTGTGCCAGCTATGGAAAACAATATAGAGGGTCCCCAAAGATTTGAAAACAGAACATGGGATCCAGCAATCTGACCTCTGCGTATGCATCTAAAGTGTCTTGAAGAGAGACCTGCATTCCCTTGTTTACCACAGCAAGATTCACAATAACTCAGGAAAAGGAACAACCCTGGAGTCCACAGATGGATCAGTTAGAGAGTGGTACATGGACACAGTAGAATACTATCCAGCCTTTGAAAACACTGCCACTTGCAGCACCCATGGCTGAACCTGCAGATGCTATACTTGAACTTAAGCTAGATGCAGGTATGTGCTATATGATTACACTCATGTGTGAAAGCTTTAAAAAGTGTCAAACTCATAGAAGCAGAGAGTAAGGTGGCCCCATTGCTACTGACCAGGCTGGTCTTTCTTACAGCATGCTCTATAAATCCCTTGGCCTTTCTAATCGTCTTTCTTATACCATGCTACTGCCCCAAATCACTGGCCAAGTTACTTCCTGCCCCTGACTCAAAAAACATGCCTCATCAAGTCCTCTTAACTCCATCATAACATCTCTCCTTAGTGTAAGAAATATTAAATATGAGACCTTTCTATCAAATGCTATAAAACTTGTGTTTAGGGATTCAAATCTTTTTATCACTCCCACCTGTTAAAGAGTTTTAAGCAAATGTTTTATACACACACACACACACACACACACACACACACACACACACCAGCCAGGTAAAATCTTTGTTTACATAAAGGTCTCCTGCTGCGTTCCAATAATTAGATGGCCTGGAGCAATGACCCCTTTCTCCTTCACTTCCTGTGTGCCAATTCTTTTAAGACTAGCCAAACAAATAACTGTGAGGTCAAAACACAGCCAAATAGGAAATGACACGCTCACCAACTGAGTCAGAATAAAAACCAAATGCATCTCCTGCCTTTGTTTTCCGGATCTTCCAAGCATGCCTCTTGGTCAAGAATAGAGTTTGCCTTGTCCAGACACTTTGACTGGAGCAGCTTCTTTCTTTCGACTTGGAACTTATTTCTAATATTAGTCCTTTCCAAAGCTGCAGTTTGGCAGGCATACTTTTATTGGGTTTTGATGAATGCCTACCACCAGCAACCAGGTCTACTTTATTCATGTATACCCTAGTGCCTTGCACTGGAATGTATATGCTGAGTGAGTCAACCAATGAACCAGTCCTGGGGCTAACAACATATCCAACTAAAACAGAAGGGTTGCCTCATCCACAACAGGATGATGAGAATAACTGCCTTGGAAGCAGGCTAAGGGGAAGAAAGAAGATCGTGTACTGAAAGAGCCTGGTGCAGGAGAGGCTATCAAACTTGAGGACAGAGTCTATGATGCCGGCAGCAGAGGGATGCCAAGAAAACCCTTTTCCTTTTCCACTGTAGTTAGGCAAAGGGCCAGGATGCCAGAACCCCCAGAAACAGCTCACCCACTGCAGGTACCTGGGCTTCTTAGGAGAAGCTTCCAGCTAATTTGTTTCTATTGTCATATTAATGGATCTGCTTCTCATCCTCCGCCAGGCAGGATGCAAAGATGAGGGTGAGGATAGTATAAACCCAGTTGCAGCTAGATCCAGGCTCAGGCCTTTTTCTACACTGGGTTGCCCTTTGGGGGAAAGGCTCGACCTAAATGAACTGATTTTAGCCTCCCATCACGTTTAGCCTGAACCCTAACTTGATTAACTTTCAACAGAAGTTGGGTGGACACCCCAGCCAATTGCACAGCAGTCCTCTCAGGCTTTGTTCTGCCCTTTTGCCGCTGAAAAGTGTCCCACTGAGACTTAGTAGAAAAGATTACCAAGTACCTCAGTCAGTTTAAGCAGAAGAGAGCTCCCATCCCCTGCCAGACTATTCCCCCTGGGACCAGAAATACAAGCACTGGTGCTGCGGGCATCTAGCCCAACTCTTCTTGTCCTCCTGGGCTTGGTTGGCAGTGTTGTCTGTTCTGGAGAAAGCTAGGCAACAAGTTACTCCCCAATAGCTGCCCAGGGTATCCAGAGAGGGGAGGGGCACCACCTAGATGAGACTGTTGGCAGGCGAGAGCCGAGAGCCATCCTCAGCAGCAATGCTGGGCTCCTCTGAGCCTGTATAATTTGGAGTCTGCAGGGAGGCAAATATCCCTTGAAAAGAATCACAATCACCTCATGCACGTTCCCAGCTCTTGTTCCAGATCAGAACACATTCCAGTTTCAGGCTATCAGCTTGTTAGAGCTTCAAAAGTAACCCCATGAAACTACAAGCAGGAGCCATTGCCCCAGTCCTCAGAAGAGGAAACCGAGACTCAGGACATAACCATCACCAGGCACAGCATAAACTGTTATTGAATGTTTTCTGTGTGCTACAAGCTTCACTTCAATCACCTCAATTAAAATTCGGAAGGCAAATTCTATTACCATCCTCAAGCCACAGCTCAGAAGTCAGAGTCTGGAGAGAGCTAGATTGCTTGTGCCAAATATCAGAAAATGACAGTCTGGACTTTAAAGGCTCCGAGTTTTGTCTTTCAAGTTACAGTTATGCAAAGGGCTGTGATGGCAGAGAGTCCCAGAAACAGCTCATTTCAGACGTTCCCATTCCACAGCCACAGGGGCAGGTGAAGAGAAGGGGGGGCAGGTTGCTCTTCTAGATGATGTGTTCAGGGGAAGTTGCTGATCATCTGATGGTAAATTTCCTAGATTATTGGGGGGTCCTGCGCAAGGCTCCTTAGGTTGAAAGATGCATGCATGCCAGTGTCTATGTCCCAGACAGGTGACAGGTGAAGACACCACACTTCTGGCTTTGAAGATAGAGGAGGGCACCAAGTTAAAACATGCAGGGAGTCCAGAAGATACAGGATGTCTACAGGAAGAAGCCCGAACAGCCTTGCGGAAACCATTGCTAACTTCTGATCTCCAGAACCATAGACAAGTATATGGCGATTAATTGTGTCAGTTTTATGAAACCAATATATCAACTATCGACACAATTTTAGAACACCCGCATCATTTCATGGTGAAACCTCATCCCGTTGTCAGCCACACATCATCTCTCCAAAGCTCCCAGTTATGGGCAACTAATCACTTTCTGTCTATGAGTTTGCTGTTAATTTCCTATAAACATAATTCTATAATCTGTGGCCTTTTGTGTCTGGCTTTTTTTTTTTAACTTAGTTTATTATCTAGTTTCATCTATACCAGAGCATATATCAGGTTCTATTTCTTCTTATTGTAATACTTTCCAGCTGTGTGGATACAAAATATTTACTTATTCACTAGCTAATGTTTTATTTACTTCTGGTTTGAGGTTATAGTGAATGCCACAGCTTTTTTATAATGCATACATAGGTATATGTTTTGTTGTTTTTCTTGTTTTTTTGTTTTGTTTTGTTTTTCTTGAATAGGTATCTAATTGAAAAGTTGCTGTGTTATACGACAGTACTCTGTTTAACTTTTTTTTTTTTTCCAAGACAGAGTTTCTCTGCATAGCCCTGGCTGTCCTTGAACTTGCACTGAAGACCAGGCTGGCCTCAAACTCATATCTGCCTGCGTCTGCCTCCCGAAAGCTGAGATTAAAGGTGTATGTTATCATGGCTTTGCTAATAAATTTTCTGATGCTAACTGACACTAACCATCTTTTCCTATGATTATTGGCCACTTACTACATTTTCCCTGTAGAAATGTCTATTTATGGCCTCTTCCAAGATGGCGGCGGCTAGTGTGCAGCTTAGCTGAAGGGGAGAGGACCCGCAACGCAGAAATTGGTGAGTGAAGGGGCTGATCAACCCAGAACAGAGTTATCTAGACTTCCAAGAAGAAAGAGACTAACCTTGATCTCAGTCCTTCTAGAATCAGGTCACGGCAGACTCCTCCTGGAGGAGACACCCTGAGAGGTGATCCCCGGGCACTTCCCCGCACCCAAAACCCTACTCCCTCTTCAGAGGAGGCAGGAGGTGTCCACCAGAATCTGCCACGGACCACATTGTCTGTACCCCAGCCCCAGCGAGAGCTGCAGCTCCCACCAAAATAAAACAAAACCCGAGATTGGGGCTGAGAAAACCCAATCCTTTTGGGCACTCCCCGAACGCCGCCATAACCCTGCTGCGGCGGAGCAGAGGGATAGAGAGGCGCACAGCGGCTTCACAGGGCCCTGACCCCAGTGCTGCTGGCTGCTCCTAGCAAACAAACTTCAGCTCGGGATCAGGGACTGTGGTCATTCCACACATCCTGAGATTCTTCCAGGTCCAGCACAATAAGGACTAGCACCAAGTCCTAGCACCGGCGACCCCCGGCCCCTGGCAGAGAAACCCTGGCTCAGGATTTGGACTGAGAAATCCCAACCCCTTCTGGCACTCCCCTGAGAGCTCCACCATAAGCTTGCCCTAGCAGAGGGGAAGGTCAGAGGGGAAGGACAGAGAGGCAGCCTGCCACAGGACACAGCACCCCCTCTCCAGCTCACCCAGCGGCCCCTAGCAGAGAAACCCAAGCTCTGGATCTGAGGACCCTCAACCCTACCTGGTACTCTCTTGGGATCAGCAAACATAGGTTCTTCTGCCAGGCTGCTTCTGGCAGAGAGATCTGGGCTCGGAATCTGGGATTGAGAACACTCAACCTAACTCTTTCCCGCGCTACCCCGAGACCAGTCAACATAACCCCTTCTGGCAGAGGGAAAGGACAGAGAGACAGCACACAGGAAAGGTGGACACCAAGTCCTGCGGCCACAGGGTCACAGAGCTGACTGTTAGCCTACCTGCGCATTTTACGCAGCAGGACCAAATCAGAGAGTAGAGAGCAAGGGGAACCCCTGTGCATTCCAACTGGTCCTGCAAGAGAGTGAGTGAGCCTTCTAGGGAGAGTTTGCCCCAGACCCAGGGTCTCCTACAGAAGCAACCAGACGAGATCCCTGCCACCCACACCCCTAGTGTGGGCATCATAGGGATTCTTGAGATAGCGACCCCAACGTTGAAGCCTTTGCCTTATGGGTCCACCAGTGTAATCCAGGCAAACAATCCCTGGATCTCAGACAGAACTGCATAATAGTGGCCTGTAGGCCACTGCAATAGTCAGAGAATCCACGCATGCACACTGCGCCCGCTAAAAGCACATGCGAATAGCGCCAGCGTCACATTCCTTACTTAGGCAAAACTGAAACCACAACGCATACTCCCAAACCAGCGAACCTCTCTCATCTTCCAGAAAAAACAGTCCAGAAAACAGAAAGAGATGATCATAGCCTGAACTACAAACTCGAGGAACAAACAGTGAGGGTTATAAATAACCAGATGGCTAGAGGCAGATATAAGAACACTCCCAACAAAAATCAGGACATAATGACCTCACCAGCAACCCCACAAAACAATGGACACTTCAATTCACTAGATATACAAGAAAACGACCTCAAAACTGTGTTTCTCCAGCTATTAGAGGCCCATAAAGATGAAATGAACAAGGCCCTCAAAGAAATAGCCAAAGAAATCGAGCTCTCAGAGAAATGACCACGAAAATTGAGGCAAACAAAGAAGAAATGCACAAAGCTCTCAAAGAAATGTCCACACAAATCAAGGCAAATAAAGAAGAAATAAACAAAGCTCTCATAGAAATACAGGCAATTATAGCCAAAGAAGTAGAGGCACAATTAGTGATACATAGAGAGGAAATGGACAAAAAAATAGAAGATGTCATTGAAAAGCAGGAGTCCACATTCAAACAAATGAAGGAAATGGTGCAAGACATGAAAACAGAATTAGAATCAATAAAGAAAACACAAAAAGAGAAAAACCAGGAGCTGGAGAACATAGAGAAAAGATCGGGAACTACAAAGGTAAGCATCACCAACAGAATACAAGAGATGGAAGAAAGAATCTCAGGAGCCGAAGATACACTTGCGGAAATTGACACGTCTCTCAAAGAAAAAATAAAATCAGAAAAGTTCCAAACACAAAACATCCAAGAAATCAAGGACACCATGAAAAGACAAAATCTAAGAATAATAGGAGTAGGAGAAAAAGAAGACATCAGGCTCAAAGGTCCAGAAAATATTTTCAAGAAAATTATAGAAGAAAACTTTCCCAACTTAAAGAAGGAGATGGCCATAAACATACAAGAGGCCTACAGAACACCAAGTAGACTAGACCAGAAAAGAAATTCTTTACCTCACATCATAGTCAAAACACTGAACCTACAGAACAAAGAAAAAATTCTAAAAGCAGCAAGGGAAAAAGGCCAAGTAACATATGAAGGTAGACCTATCAGAATCACACCAGATTTCTCAACAGAAACTATGAAAGCCAGAAGAGCCTGGACAGAAATCATGCAGTCCTTAAGGGACCACAGATTCCAACCCAGACTACTATACCCAGCAAAACTTTCAATCAACATAGACGGAGAATTCAAAATATTCCATGACAAAACCAAATTTAAACAATATCTACATAGTAACCCAGCTCTACAGAAGTTACTAGAAAGGAAACTCCAAACCAAAGAAAACAACTACATCTAAGGAAACAGAGGAAATAGATAACTACACAACAAAAAAAATCAAAAGAATACAAGCAATGAAACTCAATGACACCACCAACCTCACATCAAAAGTAAGTAACAATTGTTGGTCACTAGTATTTATCAACATCAACGGACTCAACTCCCCAATTAAAAGACACAGACTAACAGAATGGTTGCGGAAACAGGATCCAACATTCTGTTGCATACAAGAAACACACCTATGCAACAAAGATAAACACTATCTCAGAGTAAAGGGCTGGAAAAATGTTTTTCAAGCAAATGGTTCCAGAAAACAAGCTGGAGTAGCCATCCTAATATCTAATAAAATAGACTTTCAACCCAAGTTAATCAAAAAGGATAAGGAGGGCCACTATATTCTCATTAAAGGAAAAATCCACCAAGAGGACATCACAATTTTGAATATCTATGCCCCAAATACAAGAACACCTACATTCGTAAAGGAAACAATATTAAAGCTTAAATCACACATTGATCCTAATACCTTAATAGTGGGAGACTTCAACACTCCACTCTCACCAAGGGACAGATCAACTAGACAGAAAACAAATAGGGAAATAAAAACACTTACAGAGTCCCTAAATCAAATGGACCTAATAGACGTCTACATCCAAACTCAAAAGAGTATACCTTCTTTTCAGCACCACATGGAACCTTCTCCAAAATAGACCATATAGTTGGTTATAAAGCAAGCCTCAACAGATACAAAAAGATTGAAATAATCCCTTGTATTCTATCTGACCACCATGGACTAAAGCTGGACCTCAACAACAACAGAAATAACAAAAAGCTGAGACGCACATGGAAACTGAACAACTTGTTACTCAATGACAGCTGGGTTAAGGAAGAAATAAAGAAATTAAAGACTTCCTAGAATTCAATGAAAATGAAGGCACAACATACCCAAATTTATGGGACACATTAAAAGCAGTGCTCAGAGGAAAATTTATAGCACTAAGTGCCTTCAGGAAGAAATTTGTAACATCACATATAAACACCTTAATGGCCCAACTGAAAACCCTAGAAAAAAAAAGAAGCAGATACACCCAAGCAAAGCAGACGGCTTGAAATAATCAAACTCAGGGCTGAAATCAATCAATTAGAAACAAATAAAACTATCCAAAGAATCAATGAAACAAAAAGCTGGTTCTTTGAGAAAATCAACAAGATAGACAAACCCTTAGCCAAACTAACTAAAAAGCAGACAGAATCTATCCAAATCAGCAAAATCAGAAATGAAAAAGGTGACATGACTACAGACACAGAGGAAATTCAAACAATCATTAGGTCATACTACAAAAGCCTATATGCCACAAAATTTGAAAACCTAAATGAAATAGACAATTTTCTTGATAGATTCCATCTTCCAACATTAAGTCAAGATCAGGTAGAAAGACTGAATAGCCCTATATTCCCCGAGGAAATTGAAGCAGTCATTCATAGTCTCCCCTCCAAAAAAAGTCCTGGGCCAGATGGTTTCAGTGCGGAATTCTACCAGACCTTCAAAGAAGTGCTAACACCAATTCTCCTCAAACTATTCCACAAAATAGAAACAGAAGGTACATTACCAAACTCAT